>NC_084747.1:1504924-1554924 GCF_033978785.1 Entelurus aequoreus
TTTGGCGCCAACTTAGAAGTATGCTAACTTTTCCTGTAACATCATGCTAATGTTTTATGCTAGCATCTAGCTAATTCTGGATGTGTAACCTTAAAACCCGTGGATTTTGAGACTTAGCGCCGTCTTAAGAGTATGCTAAATTTTTCTGCGTTAGCATGTTAATGTTTCTTGCTAGCCTTTTAGCTACTTTTGTGTGTTTAACCTTAAAAATCATGGCTTTTGATAGTTGGCGCCATCTTAGAAATTTGCAGATTTTTCCTGTGTCATCATGTTAACATTAGCATGGTAACGTTTTATGCTAGCATATTTGCTAATTGTATCCATTTGAACCAAAAACTCATGGCTTTTGATACTTGGTAACATTTTAAAAGTATGTTGAATTTTTCTCCATTCTCATGCTCACGATGGCATGCTATCGTTTTATGCTAACATTTTAGCAAATTGTGTTTGTTTGAACCTAAAAATGATGGCTCTGGACATATGGCGCCATCTTTGAAGTATGCTAATTTTTTTATGTCATCATGATAACTTTTATGCTGGCATTTTCGCAAATGTTGTATGTTTAACCTTAACAATTATAATTATATGTTAGCATGCTAACATAATATGCTAGCATGCTTGCTAATTCTATTCGTTTAAACCAAAAAAAAATCATGGCTTTTGATACTTGGTACCATCTTAAAAGTATGTTGACTTTTCATGCTCACGTTAGCATGCTATCGCTTTATGCTAGCATTTTAGCAAATTGTATTTGTTCGAACCTTAAAGAAAAAATCATGGTTTTGGATGTTTGCCGCCATTTGTAGAAGTATCCTGACCTTTTCTAGGTTATCATGCTAATGTTTGTTGCTAACATTTTAGCTATTTTTATTTTTTTTGCTTAAACTTAACAATCATGGCTTTCAAATACCTGGGACCGTCTTAAAAGAGCGCTAAGTTTTCCTACGTCATCGTGCTAATGTTAGCAGGCTAATGTTTTATGCTAGCATTTTAGCAAATTGTATTTGTTCCAACCTTTAAAAATCATGGTTTTGGATGTTTGGCGCCATTTTAGAAGTATCCTGACCTTTCCTAGGTTATCAAGCTAAAGTTAGCATGCTAATGTTTGTTGCTAACATTTTAGCTTTTTTTTTTGCTTAAACTTAACAATCATGGCTTTCAAATACCTGGGACCGTCTTAAAAGAGCGCTAACTTTTCCTACGTCATCGTGCTAATGTTAGCAGGCTAATGTTTTATGCTAGCATTTTAGCAAATTGTATTTGTTTGAACCTTTAAAAAGCATGGTTTTGCATGTTTGCCGCCATTTTAGAAGTATCCTGACCTTTCCCAGGTTATCATGCTAATGTTAGCATGCTAATGTTTGTTGCTAACATTTTAGCAATATTTTTTTTTGCTTGAACTTAATCATGGCTTTCAAATACCTGGGACCGTCTTAAAAGAGCGCTAACTTTTCCTACGTCATCGTGCTAATGTTAGCATGCTAACGTATTATGCTAGCATTTTAGCTCATTTGCATCATGTAAAGCCACAATTAATTGGTTTTGGGACATGTCGCCATCTTGCAAGTATGCTAACTCTTCCCATTATAACAAGCTAACGTTAGCGCGCTAAGGTTGCATGCTAGCCTTTTAGATTGAACGACGCCCATTCAAATTGTTGAAATAACTTTCTAGTGCTCTTTAGAATGTGAAGAAGGGAAGGAAGGTTTGAAGAGGAGTTGTTGTGGTGTGGACTCGGCCCAAACGTGCGCGGGTGTAGAAAAGTGGAAGCGTGTTAGTGTGAGGTAGCTCGGTGGTGACGCTGCCTTGCTCATCTGCAACTTCCCTTCTTTGGGAGCGGTATAAAAAGAAGTAAGAAAATAGAACGTGGGCGGGTCACACCTCGGTGCCGTCATGGAGGTTGTTGTGAAGCTTGACCTCCAGGTTGACCTCTTTGACCTTGCCGACCTGCTGGTGGCGGTGGAGCACGTTGACGTTGGTGACGGTGCAGCTGCTGAACTTCTTCTCCACACACCTGTCCAAGCACACCTGCACCTTGGTGTTGAGGGGGTAGTCCTCCTGCGCCCCCTTGCTAGTTGCCGAGCGGCGTTGGTGGCGGCGGAACAGGAAGCAGGACGCCAGCAGGACCAGGACCAGCAGGGCCAGGGCGGCCACCCCCCCGCCCACCGAGCTGCCCACCCGGGCGGTGAAGGCACCGGCCGGGGCGGCGCTCGCCAGGCGCAGCGACTTCATGTTGGTGCCGTTCTTCACCTGGTCGCCCTCGTTGTCGTAGATGAGCGACTCGTCCAGCGCCAGGTGCCCGCTGACCTCCGCCAGGTCCCGCTGGGGGCGAGCGAGCGGGGAGGTGAGAGAGCGGCGGATCCTGGGCCCGGAGCGCGACTCGGGACCGATGACGTAGATGACCTGCAGGTACCACTGATGCCCCGCCTCCACCTGCCAGGAGGACCACAATCAACAACTTTTTCTTCTGTTCATTTTTGTTCAAATTAATTAATTTAAAACATTTTTTTTATTAGAAGCCATTTTGTTCCATTCCAAGGATTCATCCAAACAATACCCTGCAACAATCACTTTGAATGGAGACTGGATTCTGAATGGACTCGTCACCACAGGGTGCCCACAGACTCCGCCCCCCTGGTGAAGCTCCTCCCACCTTGTACAGGGCGTCCACCTTCATGACGAAGCCGTCCACGCCCGGCATGGCGGACACGGAACTCAAGTCGCCAACGTCAGACGCAAAGTTGGCCTCGAAGGGAACGTCGTGGAAATATTCATGACAAACATCTGGTTGCTTGCGGTCCTGCACACATCATGGAGGGGGGGGAGGGGGGGGAGGGGGGGGGGGGAGGGGGAGGAGGAGGAGGGGGAGGGGGGGAGGAGGAGGAGGGGGAGGAGAAAAAAAAGAAAATTGAGAAGAAGAAAAAGAAGAAAAATGAGAAGAAGAAGAAAAAAAAGAAGAAGAAGAAAAGTGAAAAGAAGAAGATAAAGAAGGAGATGAAAAAAAATAGGAGAAAAAGGAGAAGAAGAAGAACAAGAAGAAGGAGAAGAATAAAAAGAAGGAGAAAAAGGAGAAGAAGAAGAAGAACAAGAACAAGAAGAAGATGAAGAAGGAGAAGAAGAAGAAGAAAAAGAAGAAGAAAAAGAAGAAGAAAAAAAGACAAAAAGAAGAAGACAAAGAAGGAGAAGAAGAAAAAGAAGAAGAAAAATGAGAAGAAGAAGATGAAGAAGGAGAAGAAGAAGAAGAAAAAGAAGGAGAAAAAGGAGAAGAAGAACAAGAAGAAGAAGAAGAAGAAGAAGAAGGAGAAGAACAATAAGAACAAGAAGAAAAAGGAGAAAAAGAAAAAGAAGAAGAAGAAAAAGAAAAAGAAGAAGAAAAAGAAGAAGAAGATGAAGAAGGAGAAGGAGAAGAAGAAGAAAAATAAGGAGAAAAAGGAGAAGAAGAAGAACAAGAAGAATAAAAAGAAAAATAAGAAGAAAAATGAGAAGAAGATGAAGGAGAAGAAGAAGAAGAAAAAGAAGGAGAAAAAGGAGAAGAAGAAGAACAAGAAGAAGAAGGAGAAAAAGAAGAAGAAGAAGAAGAAAAAGAAAAAAGAAGAAAAAGAAGAAAAAGAAAAAGAAGAAGAAAAAGAAGAAGGAGAAGAAGAACAAGAAGAAGAAGAAGAAAAAGAAAAAGAAGAAGAAGAAGAAAAATGAGAAGAAGATGAAGAAGGAGAAGAAGAAGAAAAAGGAGAAAAAGGAGAAGAAGAAGAAGAAAAAGAAAAAGAAGAAGAAAAATGAAAAGAAGAAGATGAAGGAGAAGAAAAAGATGAAGGAGAAGAAGAAGAAAAAGAAGAACAAGGAGAAGAAGAAGAAGAAGAAGAAGAAAAATGAGAAGAAGAAGATGAAGAAGGAGAAGAAGAAGAAAAAGAAAAAGAAGAAGAAAAAGGAGAAGAAAAAGGAGAAGAAGAAGAATTAAGTAAAATATGTAAGCAAGCAATTAAGTTAGTACATAAGAAAGTAAGTCATTAAGTAAGTATAAGTAGTTAAGTAAGTAAGTAGGTAAGACAGTAAATAAACAACCAAGTATAAGTAAGTAAGTAAATAGGAAGTAAAAGTAATTAAGTATGTATAAGCAAGTAAGTCATTAGGTAAGTAAACAGGTAATTAGGTAAGTAATTGAGTAATTAAGTAAATACAAAATTAAATAAGAAATAAGTAATTCGGTACTTAAGTAAATAAGCAATGAAGTAACTAAATAGGTAATTAGGTAAGTAAGTAATTAGGTAATTAAGTAAATAAGACAGTAAGCAAGTAATTAAGTAAATAAGAAAGTAAATAAGAAATTAGGTAATGAAGCAACTAAATAAGCAATGAAGTAAATAAGTAAGTGAATAGGTAAATAAGAAAGTAAGTAATTAGGTAATAAAGTAAGTCATTAAGTAAATAAGTAACTAATAAAGTAATGAAGTAAGTAACTAATAAAGTAAAGAAATAAGTAACTAATAAAGTAATGAAGTAAGTAACTAATAAAGTAATAGAGTAATAAAGTAAGTAACTAATAAAGTAATGAAGTAACTAATAAAGTAATAAAGTAACTAAGTACCAGAACAAGGAAGCGGTGTTTGAGGTTCTTGCTGTTCTGGATGCATCCGTACTGACTAATAAAGTAATGAAGTAACTAATAAAGTAATAGAGTAATAAAGTAACTAAGTACCAGAACAAGGAAGCGGTGTTTGAGGTTCTTGCTGTTCTGGATGCATCCGTACTGACTAATAAAGTAATGAAGTAACTAATAAAGTAATAGAGTAACTAATAAAGTAATAGAGTAATAAAGTAACTAAGTACCAGAACGAGGAAGCGGTGTTTGAGGTTCTTGCTGTTCTGGATGCATCCGTACTGACTAATAAAGTAATGAAGTAACTAATAAAGTAATAGAGTAACTAATAAAGTAATAGAGTAATAAAGTATCTAAGTACCAGAACGAGGAAGCGGTGTTTGAGGTTCTTGCTGTTCTGGATGCATCCATACTGACTAATAAAGTAATGAAGTAACTAATAAAGTAATAGAGTAACTAATAAAGTAATAGAGTAATAAAGTAACTAAGTACCAGAACGAGGAAGCGGTGTTTGAGGTTCTTGCTGTTCTGGATGCATCCGTACTGCGGGCCCTCGTTGTAGAGAGTCCCTGTGGGGTCGAAGAACGGAACGTAGCCGTCCTTGCCGGTGCACAGGTAGACCTTCTCCAGCTGGAGTCTGTAGGCCGCGTTCAGGTTCTGGTCAGGGTTCCACAGCACACGGCCGTACAGAGTCTGACCTGCACAGAAGGATTGTTACAGAGCCATCATGGACAAAACCAGGGCCAGGTCTTTGGTACCCATGGAGAAGGCGCCCTTGTAGTCCATCTCGGCCATGGAGACGTCAGCGGAGGCCGGGTCCATGGTGAAGACCTTCTCGTTGTTGCACAGCTGGAACTCCGTGTTCAGGCTGTAGACCACGGGCACGGGACGGTTGGTCTGCTGGAAGGCGATGGGCACCAGGAACCTGACAGGGAAAAGCACAACACAGACCATGAGGCAGTCAGAGAGCTGAAAGGACCATGTTTTATGAAGAAGCGGACTTCTCGGGAGCGTGAGCCGTGCAGGACAGAGGTTTGTCTCCAGGATCCATCCATGGCTGAGTGGGCTGGACCGTGCACGGGATCAACAAGACCGTGTACTCTCCAGAGTAGTCCTTCCTGTTGGAGACCACAACATTCAGATCTTCATCAATCACAGTCAACCTTTCTGGAACACTTTGGGGAAGAACCCTTATTGAGTCCCAGACCAGGTGCATAAAGACATGCTTAGAACCCTAACTCAAACTTAACTCCAAACATAACCAAACCCTAACCAAAATCTAACCCAAAGTTGACCAAAAAACCTAACCCAAACTTAATTCCAACCTACCCCAAACATAACCAAACCCTAACCCAAATTTAGCTCCAACCTAACCCAAACTTTACCAAAAACCTAACACAAACTTAACCCAAATTTACCCGAACATAACTGAAACCTTACCCAAACTAAACTCAAACCTGCCCCAAACCTAACCCAAACTTTACCAAAAGGGTTAACCCTAACCCTAACCCCAACCCTAACCCTAACCCAAACTTAAGCACAAACTTAACCCAAATTTACCCGAAACATAACCAAAACCTAACCCAAACCTTACCCAAATTTAAGCCAACTTCACCTGGAACTTAACCCAAACCTAAAATAAACATACATAAACTTAACCTAAACCTAACCCAAATTTCACCCAGACTTTAGCCCACACCTAACCCAAACTTGACCCAAATCGACCCTAAAATTAACCCAAACCTAACATACACCTAACCCAAACATGACCTTAACCTACTTTAAACTTACCTAGAACCTAACCTGAACATTACCCAAACTTGACCAAGAAACCTAACCCAAACTTAAACACAAACTTAACCCAAATGTACCCAAACCTTCCCCAAATTTAACCGAAACTTAACCAAAACCTAACCCAAACTTTACCCAAATTTACACCAAAGTTAACCCAACTTCACCCAGAACTTAACCCAGAACTTAACCCAAACCTAAAATAAACTTAACATACATAAACTTAACCTAAACCTAATCCATACCTAAACCAAGTTTTACCCGGACTTTAGCCCACACCTATCCCAAATCAACCCTAAAATTAACCCTAAACTACACCTAACCCAAACATAACCTTAACCTACCCTAAACGTAACTCAAACTTAACACAAATTTTAACCTAAACCTACCTCAAACCTAACCCAAATTTAACCAAAACTTAACCAAACCTAACCCAAATTTACGCCAAAGTTAACCCAACTTCACCCGGAACTTAACCCAAACCTAAAATAAACTTAACATACATAAACTTAACTTAAACCTAACCCAAATTTCACCCAGACTTTAGCCCACACCTAACCAAAACCGACCCTAAAATTAACCCAAACCTAACCTACACCTAACCCAAACATAACCTTAACCTACCCTAAACTTAACAGGAACCTAACCTGAACCTTACCCAAACTTTACCAAGAAACCTAACCCAAACTTAAACACAAACTTACCCAAACTTTCCCCACATTTAACCAAAACTTAACCAAAACCTAACCCAAAATGAACCCAAATTTACCCAAACCTTCCCCACATTTAACCAAAACTTAACCAAAACCTAACCCAAACTTTACCCAAATTTACGCCAAACTTAACCCAACTTCACCCGGAACTTAACCCAAACCTAAAATAAAACTTAACATAGATAAACTTAACCTAAACCTAATCCATACCTAAACCAAGTTTTACCCGGACTTTAGCCCACACCTATCCCAAATCAACCCTAAAATTAACTCTAAACTACACCTAACCCAAACATAACCTTAACCTACCCTAAACGTAACTCAAAATTAACCCAAATATACACCAAACTTAACCCAAATTTTAACCTAAACCTACCTCAAACCTAACCCAAATTTAACCAAAACTTAACCAAACCTAACCCAAATTTACGCCAAAGTTAACCCAACTTCACCCGGAACTTAACCCAAACCTAAAATAAACTTAACATAATAAACTTAACCTAAACCTAACCCAAATTTCACCCAGACTTTAGCCCACACCTAACCTAAAATTAACCCAAACCTAACCTACACCTAACCCAAACATAACCTTAACCTACCCTAAACTTAACAGGAACCTAACCTGAACCTTACCCAAACTTTACCAAGAAACCTAATCCAAACTTAAACACAAACTTACTCAAACTTTCCCCACATTTAACTGAAACTTAACCAAAACCTAACCCAAAATTAACCCAAATTTACCCAAACCTTCCCCACATTTAACCAAAACTTAACCAAAACCTAACCCAAACTTTACCCAAATTTACGCCAAAGTTAACCCAACTTCACCCAGAACTTAACCCAAACCTAAAATAAACTTAACATACATAAACTTAACCCAAACCTAACCCAAATGTCACCCAGACTTTAGCCCACACCTAACCCAAACCGACCCTAAACCTAACCTACACCTAACCCAAACATAACCTTAACCTACCCTAAACCTAACCTGAACTTATAAACCTAACCCAGACCTGCTGTAGGAGCTGGTGGCCCTCCACAGCTGGTAGGGCGAGTCAAAGGTCTGTGCGCTCCACAGCAGTTGGATGTCAAAGTCCATGCCTCCAAGGTGGTCTGGAGCCAGAAGGTGGGACTTGTGTCCAGGCAGGGTGTGATGGTCTGGGACAAACTGGCCTAAAAAGCGAGGTAAGACACAGAATGTCTTCACGGAGCAGAGAGGACTTGAAGTTGGACTTTGAGAAGTCACCTCTAAACTTGGCGTGCGTCTTAAAGTCGATGACCAGACGTCCGTCCTGGCGGATGTAGATCCTGATGATCTGCAGCCGGGCGGAGAGGACGCTGTCGGTCTGGATGCCTGCACACAGGGAAGGAGAGAGTCAGGATGCCAGCGAGAACCAGGACCAGGATCGGGACCGGGACCGGGACCAGGACCTGTCCTCCAGAGCACAGTGTCGTAGAAGAAGGAGAAGTCCATCTCGGTGTGATGCTCCAGAGAAGCCCAGCCTCTGGGCGCCGTCACGTAGATGTAGGACACGTAGAGCGGGACCTGGACCGTCAGGAAGGACTGAGCAGAGTCCCGCACCTGGAGGACAGACCACAACACAAGAAGACTGAAGTTCTCAACCAGGTGACTCTGATGTTAGGTACACCTGTGGAGTCATTTGACTAGAGATCATCAATAACAGATAGAACTGCCGCTAACGTGTCTTCTTGCTAGCTTAGCAGACAGATGGTGAGCCTTCTGAGAAACTTGACTAAAAAATAGCCAAAGTGGGTCAACATAACTTAGACAAAATAGCCAAAGTGGGTCAACATAACTTAGACAAAATAGCCAAAGTGGGTCAACATAACTTAGACAAAATAGCCAAAGTGGGTCAACATAACTTAGACAAAATAGCCAAAGTGGGTCAACATAACTTAGACAAAATAGCCAAAGTGGGTCAACATAACTTAGACAAAATACCCAAAGTGGGTCAACATAACTTAGACAAAATAGCCAAAGTGGGTCAACATAACTTAGACAAAATAGCCAAAGTGGGTCAACATAACTGAGACAAAATACCCAAAGTGGGTCAACATAACTGAGACAAAATACCCAAAGTGGGTCAACATAACTTGGACAAAATAGCCAAAATGGGTCAACATAACTTAGACAAAATAGCCAAAGTGGGTCAACATAACTTAGACAAAATACCCAAAGTGGGTCAACATAACTTAGACAAAATAGCCAAAGTGGGTCAACATAACTTAGACAAAATAGCCAAAGTGGGTCAACATAACTGAGACAAAATAGCCAAAGTGGGTCAACATAACTGAAACAAAATGACTTCTGTGTGACATTAAACATCAAACAAACGCACTAGCTTGTTGCTAATTTGACATGGCATATGCCATAGACATGCTACTGATTAGCATTAGTCATTTTACATGGCAATGTCAGCTCCTCCCAATGTGTTAGTGAAAACTACAAGCAATCAAACTGTGTAACAAGTACAATACTTACAGTATAAACACTTTGTAGGACTCAACAAAACACATTTCACTTAATAGCAAAGACAATTTACATCTACATTTACGTACTACACTTACGTACTACACTTACCTACTACACTTAAGTCTACATGTACGTACCACACTTAAGTCTACATGTACGTACTACACGTACGTCTACACGTACATACTACACTTAAGTCTACACTTATGTACTACACTTACGTACTACACTTACGGTACCTACTACACTCACTGTACTTCTACACTTACGTACTACACTTACGGTACGTACTACACTTACGTACTACACTTATGTTCTACACGTACGTACTACTCTTACGTACTACACTTACGTCTACACTTGTGTACTACACTTATGTATACACGTACGTACTACACTTACGTCTACACTTATGTACTACTCTTACGTACTAAACTTACATCTACACGTACGTCTACACTTAGGTCTACATGTACGTAATACACTTATGTCTACACTTAGGTCTACACATACCTACTACACTTACTGTACTTGTGCACTTACGTACTAAACTTACTTATTACACTTACGTTTACACTTACGTACTACACTTACGTCTACATGTACCTACTACACTTACGTCTACACTTATGTACTACACTTACGTACTACACTTATGTCTACACATACTGTACGTACTACACTTACGTACTATACTTACATCTACACTTATGTCTACACTTACATCTACGTTTACGTCTACACTTACGTACTACACTTACGTCTACATGTACCTACTACACTTACTTCTACACTTACGTACTGCACTTACGTCTACACATATGTACTACACTTACGTCTACACATATGTACTACACTTATGTCTACACTTACGTACTACATTTACGTCTACACTTACGTACTACACTTACATTTACACTTACGTACTACACTTACGTCTACATGTACCTACTACACTTACGTCTACACTTACGTACTACATTTACGTCTACACTTACGTACTACACTTACGTTTACACTTACGTACTACACTTGCGTCTACATGTACCTACTGCACTTACGTCTACACTTATGTACTACACTTACGTCCTACACTTAGGTCTACACATACTGTACGTACTACACTTACGTACTATACTTACATCTACACTTATGTCTACACTTACATCTACGTTTACGTGTACACTTACGTACTACACTTACATCTACATGTACCTACTACACTTACTTCTACACTTACGTCTACACATATGTACTACACTTACGTCTACACTTACGTACTACATTTACGTCTACACTTACGTACTACACTTACCTACTACATTTACGTCTACACTTACGTCTACACATATGTACTACACTTACGTCTACACTTACGTACTATATTTACGTCTACATTTACGTACTACACTTACCTACTACATTTACGTCTACACTTACGTATTACACTTACGTACTACACTTACGTACTACATTTACGTACTACATTTACTTCTACACTTACGTACTACACTTACATCTACATTTACGTCTACACTTACCTACTACACTTACGCACTACACTTACGTCTACACATATGTATTACACTTACGTACTACATTTACGTCTACACTTACCTACTACATTTACGTCTACACTTACATACTACACTTACGTCTACACTTACGTACTACATTTACGTCTACACTTACGTACTACACTTACCTACTACATTTACGTCTACACTTACGTACTACACTTACATCTACATGTACCTACTACATTTACGTCTACACTTACGTACTACACTTACGTCTACACATATGTACTACACTTACGTCTACACTTACATACTACATTTACGTCTACATTTACGTACTACACTTACCTACTACATTTACGTCTACACTTACGTACTACACTTACGTACTACATTTACGTACTACATTTACGTCTACACTTACGTACTACACTTACGTACTACATTTACGTACTACACTTACGTCTACACATATGTACTACACTTACGTCTACACTTACGTACTACACTTACATCTACACATATGTACTACACTTACGTCTACACTTACGTACTACATTTACGTCTACACTTACGTACACACTTACGTACTACACTTACGTCTACACGTACCTACTACACTTACTTCTACACTTACGTACTACACTTACGTCTACACATATGTACTACACTTACGTCTACACATATGTACTACACTTACGTCTACACTTACATCTACACATATGTACTACACTTACGTCTACACTTACGTACTACATTTACGTCTACACTTACGTACACACTTACGTACTACACTTACGTACTACACTTACGTCTACATGTACCTACTACACTTACTTCTACACTTACGTACTACACTTACGTCTACACATATGTACTACACTTACTTCTACACTTACGTACTACACTTACGTCTACACATATGTACTACACTTACGTCTACACTTACGTACTACACTTACCTACTACATTTACGTCTACACTTACGTACTACACTTACATCTACACATATGTACTACACTTACGTCTACACTTACGTACTACATTTACGTCTACACTTACGTACACACTTACGTACTACACTTACGTCTACATGTACCTACTACACTTACTTCTACACTTACGTACTACACTTACGTCTACACATATGTACTACACTTACGTCTACACTTACGTACTACATTTACGTCTACACTTACGTACTACACTTACCTAATACATTTACGTCTACACTTACGTACTACACTTACGTCTACACATATGTACTACACTTACGTCTACACTTACGTACTACATTTACGTCTACACGTACGTACACACTTACGTACTACACTTACGTCTACATGTACCTACTACACTTACTTCTACACTTACGTACTACACTTACGTCTACACATATGTACTACACTTACGTCTACACTTACGTACTACATTTACGTCTGCACTTACGTACTACACTTACCTACTACATTTACGTCTACACTTACGTACTACACTTACATCTACACATATGTACTACACTTACGTACTACATTTACGTCTACACTTACGTCTACATGTACCTACTACACTTACTTCTACACTTACGTACTACACTTACGTCTACACATATGTACTACACTTACGTCTACACTTGCGTACTACATTTACGTCTACACTTGCGTACTACATTTACGTCTACACTTACGTACTACACTTACCTACTACATTTACGTCTACACTTACGTCTACACATATGTACTACACTTATGTCTACACTTACGTACTATATTTACGTCTACATTTACGTACTACACTTACCTACTACATTTACGTCTACACTTACGTATTACACTTACGTACTACATTTACGTACTAGATTTACGTCTACACTTACGTACTACACTTACATCTACATGTACCTACTACACTTACGTACTACACTTACGTCTACACATATGTACTACACTTACGTACTACATTTACGTCTACACTTACGTACTACACTTACGTACTACACTTACGTCTACACTTACGTACTACATTTACGTCTACACTTACGTACTACACTTACCTACTACATTTACGTCTACACTTACGTATTACACTTACGTACTACACTTACGTACTACACTTACGTACTACATTTACGTACTACATTTACGTCTACACTTACGTACTATATTTACGTCTACATTTACGTACTACACTTACCTACTACATTTACGTCTACACTTACGTATTACACTTACGTACTACATTTACGTACTACATTTACGTCTACACTTACGTACTACACTTACATCTACATGTACCTACTACACTTACGTACTACACTTACGTCTACACATATGTACTACACTTACGTACTACATTTACGTCTACACTTACGTACTACACTTACCTACTACATTTACGTCTACACTTACGTACTACACTTACGTCTACATTTACGTCTACACTTACGTACTACACTTACCTACTACATTTACGTCTACACTTACGTACTACACTTACGTCTACACATATGTACTACACTTACGTCTACACTTACATACTACATTTACGTCTACATTTACGTACTACACTTACCTACTACATTTACGTCTACACTTACGTATTAAACTTACGTACTACACTTACGTACTACACTTACGTACTACATTTACGTACTACATTTACGTCTACACTTACGTACTACATTTACGTACTACATTTACGTCTACACTTACGTACTATATTTACGTCTACATTTACGTACTACACTTACCTACTACATTTACGTCTACACTTACGTATTACACTTACGTACTACACTTACGTACTACATTTACGTACTACATTTACGTCTACACTTACGCACTACACTTACATCTACATGTACCTACTACACTTACGTACTACACATACGTCTACACATATGTACTACACTTACGTACTACATTTACGTCTACACTTACGTACTACACTTACCTACTACATTTACGTCTACACTTACGTACTACACTTACGTCTACATTTACGTCTACACTTACGTACTACACTTACCTACTACATTTACGTCTACACTTACGTACTACACTTACGTCTACACATATGTACTACACTTACGTCTACACTTACATACTAAATTTACGTCTACATTTACGTACTACACTTACCTACTACATTTACGTCTACACTTACGTATTACACTTACGTACTACACTTACGTACTACACTTACGTACTACATTTACGTACTACATTTACGTCTACACTTACGTACTACACTTACATCTACATGTTGTATGCTTGCATGTTCGAAATAAACTCAAACTCAACTCAACTCAACATGTACCTACTACACTTACTTCTACACTTACGTACTACACTTACATCTACACATATGTACTACACTTACGTCTACACATATGTACTACACTTACGTCTACACTTACGTACTACACTTACATCTACACATATGTACTACACTTACGTATTACACTTACGTACTACACTTACGTACTACATTTACGTACTACATTTACGTCTACACTTACGTACTACACTTACATCTACATGTACCTACTACACTTACGTACTACACTTACGTCTACACATATGTACTACACTTACGTACTACATTTACGTCTACACTTACGTACTACACTTACCTACTACATTTACGTCTACACTTACGTACAACACTTACGTCTACATTTACGTCTACACTTACGTACTACACTTACGTCTACACATATGTACAACACTTACGTCTACACTTACATACTACATTTACGTCTACATTTACGTACTACACTTACCTACTACATTTACGTCTACACTTACGTATTACACTTACGTACTACACTTACGTACTACACTTACGTACTACATTTACGTCTACACTTACGTACTACACTTACATCTACATGTTGTATGCTTGCATGTTCGAAATAAACTCAAACTCAACTCAACTCAACATGTACCTACTACACTTACTTCTACACTTACGTCTACACATATGTACTACACTTACGTCTACACTTACGTACTACACTTACATCTACACATATGTACTACACTTACGTCTACACTTACGTACTACATTTACGTCTACACTTACGTACACACTTACGTACTACACTTACGTCTACATGTACCTACTACACTTACTTCTACACTTACGTACTACATTTACGTCTACACTTACGTACACACTTACGTACTACACTTACGTCTACATGTACCTACTACACTTACTTCTACACTTACGTACTACACTTACATCTACACATATGTACTACACTTACGTCTACACTTACGTACTACATTTACGTCTACACTTACGTACACACTTACGTACTACACTTACGTCTACATGTACCTACTACACTTACTTCTACACTTACGTACTACACTTACGTCTACACATATGTACTACACTTACGTCTACACTTACGTACTACATTTACGTCTACACTTACGTACTACACTTACCTAATACATTTACGTCTACACTTACGTACTACACTTACATCTACACATATGTACTACACTTACTTCTACACTTACGTACTACATTTACGTCTACACTTACGTACACACTTACGTACTACACTTACGTCTACACGTATGTACTACACTTACGTCTACACTTACGTACTACATTTACGTCTATACTTACGTACTACACTTACCTACTACATTTACGTTTACACTTACGTATTACACTTACGTACTACACTTACGTACTACATTTACGTACTACATTTACGTCTACACTTACGTCTTTGACTGTAAAATATGATTCCTGCCTATATCCATAAGGATATTATCCGAAGCTGCACTATGGTATGGTATGGTGGGTGAAAAAGTGGTAAACAACTCACCTGAAAGTCTGCGGTGACTGAACCTCCGCAGACGTCGATGAGCTCCGTCATGTCGTAGAAAGCATCGAAGGTCCAGATGCAGCTTTTGAGGTTGAGGTGTTTGTAGAGCTGGATGCTTCTGGCCTCCCGCACACCGGGGTTGAACTGGTAGGGGCGGTCGTAGCCCGGCCCCAAAGAAATGCTGTCGTAGGACACGTCGTCCAGGAAGCCCGTCTCTGCGGACAAGAAGGAGTGAAGTGACGTGAACAACAATAGAATAGATCTTTGTTGTCATTGCACACCATTAGTTTTGGGTACAACCCGTCCAAGAGCAGAGATATACCATACAGGTGCAGGGGTATGCAGGACAGGAAGACTGATGGGTTTAAAAAAAGGGTAGGAAAGGTAAACACATGGGGGCAGAAGGAGGAGAAAAAGCTAAAGCTCCCTATGGCGGTGTGGGGGGGCTCAGTTTGAGACCAGCATAACCCCTCCAAGCACATAAAAACACATGTTACGGCTCGCAAAAACCCGAGACTCCAAAACTCCGTAAGTCATCACACCGCGCGGGGTTGAAGCGGCGAAGACGTGCGGTGGGGTTTGGTGTGCGTATGTGTGTTAGTCCAAGGGTGCGTGTTTTGTCTATAAGCCTGGAAGTCGCTCCGCTCGGCGTCCCGGAACAGAGTCAACATCCCAGGTGTCTTTGAAGAATGGGGGAAGGATTGTTCCCAGCATACCCTTCCTTGCCAAGGCCATTGTAGAGGGAGCCACTTTGTAGATAAGGATTGTTTTTGCTTCAGCGAGCAAACACATTTGTCTGATTTAATTGTCCATTCTGGCTCTCAAGTAGATCCTCAATCCGCCTTGCAGACTGGAAAGCTTCTAATTTGAATTCCATTGACAACGGGCAGCCTCTGGGCTCCTTGAACAACTGCCATCGTCTTTCCCAATTTGTCGATAGATCAAAGCAACGCTCGATCCAATCAGCAGATGACCTGTTATCACAGTTCCAAATAGATCTATATCTTCTATGTTTTGGACGGAAAGAACCGCCAGGCACACAACTCGCCACTTCTCCCAAGAGTCCATTGAGTTTCAGCAACAATCGTAGGAGTCCATCATGTTTCAGCAACCACCGTCCCGTCAGTACAAGCAGGTTCCCCCTGAACCGGAGCTTAACCCTAACCTCTCCCAAGAGTCCATCATGTTTCAGCAACCACCGTCCCGTCAGTACAACCAGGTTCCCCCTGAACCGGAGCTTAACCCTAACCCTAACTTCTCCCAAGAGTCCATCATGTTTCAGCAACCACCGTCCCGTCAGTACAAGCAGGTTCCCCCTGAACCGTAACTTAACCCTAACCTCTCCCAAGAGTCCATCATGTTTCAGCAACCACCGTCCCGTCAGTACGAGCAGGTTCCCCCTGAACCGGAGCTTAACCCTAACCCTAACTTCTCCCAAGAGTCCATCATGTTTCAGCAACAACCGTCCCGTCAGTACGAGCAGGTGCCCCCTGAACCGGAGCTTAACCCTAACCCTAACTTCTCCCAAGAGTCCATCATGTTTCAGCGACCACCGTCCCGTCAGTACGAGCAGGTTCCCCCTGAACCGGAGCTTAACCCTAACCCTAACTTCTCCCAAGAGTCCATCGAGTTTCAGCAACAATCGTAGGAGTCCATCATGTTTCAGCAACCACCGTCCCATTAGTACAAGCAGGTGCCCCCTGAACCGGAGCTTAACCCTAACCCTAACTTCTCCCAAGAGTCCATCATGTTTCAGCAACAATCGTCCCGTCAGTACGAGCAGGTTCCCCCTGAACCGGAGCTTAACCCTAACCCTAACTTCTCCCAAGAGTCCATCATGTTTCAGCAACAACCGTCCCGTCAGTACGAGCAGGTTCCCCCTGAACCGGAGCTTAACCCTAACCCTAACTTCTCCCAAGAGTCCATCATGTTTCAGCAACAACCGTCCCGTCAGTACGAGCAGGTTCGCCCTGAACCGGAGCTTAACCCTAACCCTAACTTCTCCCAAGAGTCCATCATGTTTCAGCAACAACCGTCCCGTCAGTACGAGCAGGTTCCCCCTGAACCGGAGCTTAACCCTAACCCTAACTTCTCCCAAGAGTCCATGTTTCAGCAACAACCGTCCCGTCAGTACGAGCAGGTTCCCCCTGAACCGGAGCTTAACCCTAACCCTAACTTCTCCCAAGAGTCCCTCATGTTTCAGCAACAACCGTCCCGTCAGTACGAGCAGGTTCCCCCTGAACCGGAGCTTAACCCTAACCCTAACTTCTCCCAAGAGTCCATCATGTTTCAGCAACAACCGTCCCGTCAGTACGAGCAGGTTCCCCCTGAACCGGAGCTTAACCCTAACCCTAACTTCTCCCAAGAGTCCATCATGTTTCAGCAACAACCGTCCCGTCAGTACGAGCAGGTTCCCCCTGAACCGGAGCTTAACCCTAACCCTAACCTCTCCCAAGAGTCCATCATGTTTCAGCGACCACCGTCCCGTCAGTACGAGCAGGTTCCCCCTGAACCGGAGCTTAACCCTAACCCTAACTTCTCCCAAGAGTCCATCATGTTTCAGCAACAACCGTCCCGTCAGTACGAGCAGGTTCCCCCTGAACCGGAGCTTAACCCTAACCCTAACTTCTCCCAAGAGTCCATCATGTTTCAGCAACAACCGTCCCGTCAGTACAAGCAGGTTCCCCCTGAACCGGAGCTTAACCCTAACCCTAACTTCTCCCAAGAGTCCATCATGTTTCAGCAACCACCGTCCCGTCAGTACAAGCAGGTTCCCCCTGAACCGGAGCTTAACCCTAACCCTAACTTCTCCCAAGAGTCCATCATGTTTCAGCGACCACCGTCCCGTCAGTACGAGCAGGTTCCCCCTGAACCGGAGCTTAACCCTAACCCTAACTTCTCCCAAGAGTCCATCATGTTTCAGCAACCACCGTCCCGTCAGTACGAGCAGGTTCCCCCTGAACTGGAGCTTAACCCTAACCTCTCCCAAGAGTCCATCATGTTTCAGCAACAATCGTCCTGTCAGTACGAGCAGGTTCCCCCTGAACCGGAGCTTAACCCTAACCCTAACTTCTCCCAAGAGTCCATCATGTTTCAGCGACCACCGTCCCGTCAGTACAAGCAGGTTCCCCCTGAACCGGAGCTTAACCCTAACCCTAACTTCTCCCAAGAGTCCATCATGTTTCAGCAACAACCGTCCCGTCAGTACGAGCAGGTTCCCCCTGAACCGGAGCTTAACCCTAACCCTAATTTCTCCCAAGAGTCCATCATGTTTCAGCGACCACCGTCCCGTCAGTACGAGCAGGTTCCCCCTGAACCGGAGCTTAACCCTAACCCTAACTTCTCCCAAGAGTCCATCGAGTTTCAGCAACAATCGTAGGAGTCCATCATGTTTCAGCAACCACCGTCCCGTCAGTACGAGCAGGTCCCCCTGAACCGGAGCTTAACCCTAACCCTAACTTCTCCCAAGAGTCCATCGAGTTTCAGCAACAATCGTAGGAGTCCATCATGTTTCAGCAACCACCGTCCCGTTAGTACAAGCAGGTTCCCCCTGAACCGGAGCTTAACCCTAACCCTAACTTCTGCCAAGAGTCCATCATGTTTCAGCAACAACCGTCCCGTCAGTACGAGCAGGTGCCCCCTGAACCGGAGCTTAACCCTAACCCTAACTTCTCCCAAGAGTCCATCATGTTTCAGCGACCACCGTCCCGTCAGTACGAGCAGGTTCCCGCTGAACCGGAGCTTAACCCTAACCCTAACTTCTCCCAAGAGTCCATCATGTTTCAGCAACAACCGTCCCGTCAGTACGAGCAGGTTCCCCCTGAACCGGAGCTTCTTGTCGAGAAGATCTTGTCAACTGAGTTGAGAGACCAGTTTAGCAATTCCACATTTTAGATCTCCGAGAACAGGGCAAAGGAGAGGCTCTTCTTAAGACGGGACAGACAAGGACAAAGAAGCAAAGCAGGTGGGATAGGTGAGGGAGAGGAATGCGTTTGCCTTCATTGCGAGCCAAGCGAGAAATCAATACTTTGCTAAGTTTTCTTTGGTTTACCAGAGAGGCCCTGCAGGTCTTTGAGGGTCACCAGGTTGGAGCAGACGTGCTGCTGCCGGTAGATGGACTCTGACAGCAGGAAGTGCAGGTTGTGCAGCGGCATGGTGGACACTAGGGGGAGCATGCCGTCCTGGTGCGGGATCTGCACCGAGATGTGGATCCTAAGAGGCGGCGTTAAGGAGAGGAAATAAACGGACGATCCAAACGTGAAACTATGATCCTCCTTCACCTGTTGGGGTGTTCTTTGTGCTTGACGTCCAAGTATTTCAGCGTCGCAATGAAGGACTGAGCCTGGAACCCTCTGGCGGTCCCGGTGGTCACGGGCGTGTGGCAGATGGAGCCCTCGGTGCCGATGGTGGCGATGTTGCTCCTGAGCGGCGTCCCCAGGTGACCCGCCTTGTCTCGGGCTTGAGCCACGCAGCGGACGTGGAAACGTCGGCTGAAGTAGATGCTGTCCAGGACCTGAGACCACCCGCAAGACGCTCGTTCAGGACTTCCTCAGACCAGTACGGATGGAGGATCTTACCATGTGATTGACGCTGGTGTACGGCGTGGTGTCCGTGACCGTCTCGAAGGGCGAGCGGGCCCCGTTTGTGTCGGTGGGCGCCGCCACCTCCCAGGAGAAGTGCACCTGTGTTTGGTTGATGCCCGCCTCCTCGCAGCGCTCCTTCATCAGCGAGTACTTGGGGTAGTGCGGGTCGCAGGGTGTGACGCACACCAGGGGGTAACCGGGGGAGGGAGTCTTCTTGCTGCCTTCCTTGGTCACCTCTTGGACGTGATCGTAGTCGGCCAGGGAAACCACCTGAGGGGAGCAAGCATCTTTGAGTAGGGCTGATCTGATATTGATATCGGGTATTGGTCCCATATCATCCAAAAATAAGTATCAGATAATATGTGCTTGCATGTAAAATGTGATATCATGTGCAATACAAGCAGTCCTGCAGAGTGTTTACTTGTGTGTGATATCATGTGCGATACAAGCAGAGTGTTTACTTGTGGACAGACAGTTAACATCTAAATGACCTTCAATAAGCACACACTTTCTTGTATTTTAGTCAATTCATTTCCAAAATGTAAACATGCTAGGCTACTAGGAGCTAGCAGCTACACAACAACTAAGCACACAATAGCACACAGGCTAGACATAGGTAATAATCATTGAAAAATAAAACGGCACCTTTGTCAATATAAACAAGTATCAAATATAGCCTAAGGTTTCCTTACAAGAGGTGGTGCAGGAAGGATGAGACTTCCAGCAGCTTCCTGGTCCAGAATGGTGACGGTTGCCATAGTGATTTCCCCAAGCACCGCCTCCACCGGGTCATCAGGGCCAAGGACCACTGTGAAGGACTCGTGCCACTCCCTGTCCTCGTTGGACACAATTTCCACCTTGAAGAGGATGTGGTCCATCCCTGAGGAGGACAAAAGGAGGACGTCATCGCAAAGACTCACCCCGAGTTCCTTCTCAGTTCCTAAAGACTGACCGGGGGTGAATTTGAGGACTCTGCTCCTGGGATTGTAGTCCACTCCTGACTGGGCTGAGCCATCTCGGGTGCTGCAGCGGATCTTGGAGGTGCGATCCAGATCCCCGTGGCGGATCACTTTGATGTTGAGCACCTCGATGCCATCTGGACCCGGAGGCTCTCGGACCTGGAAGGACGCCTGCTCGAACTCGATGGTGGGCGCTGAAGGAGGAGTCAGGTAAATGGACCACGGTGGAGAAGTGACTGGAAGGACTTACCATCTTCATCGTTTGTGATGGTGATGGTGACCACGTCGCGCTCCCCAATCATGGCGCCGCTCCAATGGTCTCCCAGCGGTGTCCCGAGGTGCACCTGGAACTCCTCTTCGGGTTCAAACACAGAGTCGTCCATCACGTGAACCGTGCAGTTCTTCACCTGCAACACAAGAGAAGTGACGAAGGTGTCCACGTAAACCTCCTAGGGTGACTTTTACCTTGTCCCCACGCAGGAACGTGATGCGGAACTCGTCCACGTTCCTCCGCTCCTCGAAGTCGTCCATCACCATGGCCGACATGGTGCGGGTGAAGCATCGCACCGACGACTTGTAGGACAGGTCGCCCGTGCGGATGACGGGAATGTGCAAGGCGCCGTCTCGCTCCTTCACCGTGTAGGCGCTCTTCTCGAACTGCATGCTGGGAACTGAGAGGTGGCGTCAGTCGGGTGCAAAGCACGAGTCGGCAAAATATCGACGTACTGTCCTGGAAGGTGTCGATGATGACAACGCTGGCCTCGTACGGTTCTTGGAGGACGGCCCCTTGTGGGGAACTGAGGAAGACCACAAAGGACTCGGAGCCCTCGATGGACGGATTCTGGACGTCGTCCATGATGGTCAAACTGCACGTCTGCAAAGTGCGTACAAAAGTCTTTGACTGATGTCTTCACATTTATTTGTTTCTGCGTCCAGACCTCGTCTGTCTTTCCGGGCTGGAACTCCACCTTCTTGGAACTAGGGATGTAGTCCACACCTGGGCTGGCCGAGGGCGGATCAGCGGGTCGAGTGGCGCACCACACCGACGTCACCGAGGACAGATCGCTGCCGTGACGCAGCACAGGGATTTCGATTGTGCCTGAAGAAGAAAGCAACGTTGCTTTTTGGGGAAAGCAGAACTTTGAAACCCGGCTCCGCCCACGTACTCTGACCTAAACTCAAATATTTTGTGATTTAGCTATAATCATTAGTCCCGTACACTTGACTAACATTTGGACACCATCCATCCATTCATCTTCTTCCGCTTATCCGAGGTCGGGTTGTGGGGCCTTCAGCCTAAGCAGGGAAGCCCAGACTTCCCTCTCCCAAGCTACTTGGTCCAGCTCCTTCCGAGGGATCCTGAGGCGTTCCCAGGCCAGCCGGGAGAGATAGTCTCCCCAACGTGTCCTGGGTCTTCTCCATGGACTCCTGCCGGTCTGACGTGCCCTAAACACCTCCCTAGGGAGGCGTTCGGTTGGCATCCTGACCAGATGCCAGAACCACCTCATCTGGCTCCTCTCCATGTGGAGGAGCAGTGGCTTTACTTTGAGCTCCTCCCGGATGACAGAGCTTCTCACCCTATCTCTAAGGGAGAGACCCGCCACCAGACAGAGGAAACTCATTTGTACCAGTCCTTTGTAACTGAGCTACTGTGTGGAACAATTTCCCATGTGGATCAATAAAGTTTGTCTAAGTCTAAGTCGAAGATCTTGTCCTTTCAGTCATAACCCAAAGCTCATGACCATAGGTGAGGATGGTAGCGTAGCTCAACCAGTAAATTGAGAGCTGAGCCGGAGCTTCTTCTTCACCACGACGGACCGAAATTTGGACACAATTGTGTAAATGCGATCCTGCGCTCGGGATCTTTCTGTGTGCAGTTTGCATGTTCTCCCCGTGACTGTGTGGGTTCTACTCCGGCTTCCTCCCACCTCCAAAGACATGCACCTGGGGATAGGTTGATTGGCAACACTAGGGTGTACCCCGCCTTCCGCACGATTGTAGCTGAGATAGGCTCCAGCGCCCCCCGCGACTACGAAGGGAATAAGCGGTAGAAAATGGATGGACGGATGGTCTTGGACAAGTAAAACTAGCTTCAGGAGCTTCACTAGCGTGGTGAGTTTTTAGTGTTAGAAAGACCCCCCAAAGGCCTAAGGATAGCCAAAGGAAAAAAATGGGAAAAAAACAGGTCATACCAGCGTCCTCGCTGAACGTAAACGTGGCGTTCCCAAGAGAAACCGTGGAAGCGTCATTGGGTCCGTCAATGACCACCTTGGCCACGGTCACGTCTCCCATGCGGGCGTTATCCGAGGCGTCCGACAGCACCAGCTGGAACTCCTCGGACAGCTCGTACTCGCTGTCGTCTATCAACCTGACGTCGCAGGTGGACATGCTGACGCCGGGCCCCAAGACCACGCGGTTATCCGGACTCATCCCGCGGCTCTTGTAGTCGGAGCCCGACTCCAAAGCCAGGGGGCTGCTGCCCTGAGCCGACTTGGCCACCGTGTAGCAGAGAGCCCACACGGTGCTGGACGTGTCGCCTGGACAGAGGAAGTCGCCGTGGTGTTAGGGGTCCGAGGTCCTTATGTCGCACGGGTAAAGGTGCGCTACCTTTTCTCTCGATGGGCACCTGGATGACGCCGGTGCTCTCGTTGACGTGATAAATCTTCTGGTCGAACTGCAGCTTGGGTTCGTCCTCCGTGTCGTTGATGTTGACCACGGCCCGCGTGTTCCCGCCCAGCAGAGCGTACACGGGCATGCTGAGCTCCACCTGGAAGCTCTCCATGCCCTCGAAAACCTTGTCGTCGTTGATGACGATGGTGCACACCTTGACGTCCTCGCGCTCGTCAAACTGGACCTGAGATTGGGAAAAAAACCACAGCTACGTCCTATAAACTAGAATATGCAACTTTGGAGAAATGGTGTGTGTGGCGAGTCATCTGAGGTACCTGTCCTGCATATTCCACCTTTGAACGTACCTGTCCTGCATATTCCACCTTTGAACGTACCTGTCCTGCATATTCTACCTTTGAACGTACCTGTCCTGCATATTCCACCTTTGAACGTACCTGTCCTGCATATTCCACCTTTGAACGTACCTGTCCTGCATATTCTACCTTTGAACGTACCTGTCCTGCATATTCCACCTTTGAACGTACCTGTCCTGCATATTCCACCTTTGAACGTACCTGTCCTGCATATTCCACCTTTGAACGTACCTGTCCTGCATATTCCACCTTTGAACGTACCTGTCCTGCATATTCCACCTTTGAACGTACCTGTCCTGCATATTCCACATAGTCCTGCTGGCCAGTGCTGCTACTGGAGGTGGCGCTGCCTTGCTCAGTGCGGCACAGCACGATGGCGTACTGGTTGAGGTTCCCTGTCCGCTTCACCGTCACCGCCACTGTGCCCGCCTCCTCCGTCACGTTGTAGCTGTCAGCAAAAAGTCAGCAGGAAGTCAACAGGAAGTCAGCAGGAAGTCAACAAAAGGTTGAAAAAAGTCAACAGGAAATCAGCAGGAAGTCAACGGAAAGTCAGAAGGAAGTCTAAAGGGAATCAGCATGATGTCAACAGGAAGTTAACAAGAAAGAAGGAAGTCAACAGAAAGTCAGCAGGAGGTCAGCAGGAAGTCAACAGGAAGTCAACAGGAAGTCAAGCAGTAAGTCAGCAGGAAGTCAGCAAAAAGTCAACAGAAAGTCAGCAGGAAGTCAGCAGGAGGTCAAAAAAGTCAACAGGAAGTCAACGGGAAGTCAGAAGGAAGTCAATAGGGAGTCAGCATGATGTCAACAGGAAGTTAACAAGAAAGAAGGAAGTCAACAGAAAGTCAGCAGGAGGTCAGCAGGAAGTCAACTGAAAGTTAGCAGGAAGTCAACAGTAAGTCAGCAGGAGGTCATGAGGAGGTCAGCAAGAGGTCAGCAGGAAGTCAACAGAAGGTCGAAAAAAAGTCAACAGGAAGTCAGCAGGAAGTCAACAGAAGGTCGAAAAAAAGTCAACAGGAAGTCAGAAAGAAGTCAATAGGGAGTCAGCATGATGTCAACAGGAAGTCAACAGAAAGTCAACAGGAAGTCTAGCAGTATCAGCAGGAAGTCAGCAGGAAGTCGGCAGGAGGTCAGGAGGAAGTCAACAGAAGGTCGAAAAAAGTCAACAGGAAGTCAACGGGAAGTCAGAAAGAGAGAGTCAGCATGATGTCAACAGGAAGTTAACAAGAAAGAAGGAAGTCAACAGAAAGTCAGCAGGAGGTCAGGAGGAAGTCAGCAGGAAGTCAACAGAAAGTCGAAAAAAGTCAGCAGGAAGTCAGCAGGAAGTCAACAGGAAGTCATTAGGAAGTCAACAGAAAGTTGGCAGGAAACCAACAGGAAGTCAACAGAAAGTTAGCAGGAAACCAACAGGAAGGGAGCAGGACGTCATTAGGAAGTGAGCAGGAAGTGAGCAGGAAGTCATTAGAAAGTTAGCAGGAAACCAACAGGAAGTGAGCAGGAAGTCATTAGGAAGTCAGCAGGAAGTGAGCAGGAAGTCATTAGAAAGTTAGCAGGAAACCAACAGGAAGTGAGCAGGAAGTCATTAGGAAGTCAACAAAAAGTAAACCGGAAGTCAGCAGTATGTCAGTAGGAAGTCAACAGAAAGTCAACAGGAAGTCAACAGGAGAGCAGGAAGTCAACAGGAAGTGATCATTTCCCATGAAAAAGGTGGTGTGGCGTAACCTTTGGTGCAGGAAGCTGATGAGGGACCACTGGACGTGGAAGACATTATCTCTGACCACGTTGGGCTTGCTGTCCTTCACCAGGAACTTGAAGGTGTCCATGGTCTCCTGGACGCTGTCCTCGTGGAGAACGTAGCGGATCAGGCCCAGGTTGATGTCAGCTGCAAGGTGGGGAGGTTACTGTCTCTTTAAGAGTCACACGTCACACCACAACAAAGATGGAGAAGCTCACCTTGGGAGAATGTGCTGATGCGGCTGCCGGGTTGACCTTTGCTCTCCAGGAAGCCATGTTTGGGCTGGCTGGTGACCTCGTACACCAGCTGCTCGTCCTCCGTGTCAGGGTCCATGGTCAGCAGCTCCTTCTTGGTGATCAGGTTGCTGGCCTGGGACACCATCATGTTTCTTACTCCAAACATCTCCACCACCTTTCTACCACACACTATTTCCACGGGCACTCCATAACGTTTTTACCACAGCTTGACCCCGGTACAGACTATTTCCAGGGGCACTCCATAACGTTTCTACCACAGACTATTTCCACGGGCACTCCATAACGTTTCTACCACAGCTTTACCCCGGCACAGACTATTTCCACGGGGACTCCATAACGTTTCTACCACAGACTATTTCCACGGGCACTCCATAACGTTATTACCACAACTTTACCCCGGCACAGACTATTTTCAGGGGCACTCCATAAGGTTTCTACCCCAGCCTGGCAGACCCCGCACCTTGTTGTCCAGGTAGTCCAGCCACTGCAGGCCCAGGTTGGTGACGATACGAGGAGTCCCGTCATCCACGGGCAGAATGTCGATGTTGAACTTCTGGGGTGCGGCGGTCACGATCTGGAGAAGAAGAACTGGTCAACTTGGAGTTTTTTTAGTCTGCGCTTCAAAAGTTGACTCAAGGCAACTGGAAGTTTCTTGTTGGAAAAGTGCACCTTCCTACGGTGACTCTGCTGGCCGTGGTCCGTCCTGCATAACACTTGGTCCTTCACCAAAGAGTCCAACTCAAGGCTTGGTGGGGCCACATCTGACTTGTCATATCAGTTCAAGTGGCCTGCCACACCATTTAAGGTGGCATACCACACCATTTAAAGTGGCTTGCCACGACATTTAATGTGGCATACCACACCATTTAATCTGGCCTGCCACACCATTTAATATGGCATACCACATCATTTAACGTGGCATACCACACCATTTAAAATGGCATACCACACCATTTTATGTGGCCTGCCACACCATTTAATATGGCATACCACATCATTTAACGTGGCATACCACACCATTTAAAATGACCTACCACACCATTGAATGTGACATACCACACCATTTAATATGGCCTGCCACACCATTTAGTATGGCATACCACACCATTTAAAGGGGCATACCACACCATTTAATATGACATTTAAAGTGGCATACCACACCATTTAATATGGCATACCACACCATTTAATTTGGCATAAACACCATTTAAAGTGGCATACCCCACCATTTAACGTGGCCTGCCACACCATTAAAGTTACATTAAAATTTAATATGGCATATTACGCCATTAAAGTGGCCTGCCATACCATTTAACGTGCCATATCAATCCATCTGATATGGTCTGCCATTCCATTTAATATGGCATACCACACCATTTAATGTGTAATACCACACCATTTAATATGGCATACCACACCTTTTAATTTGGCCTGCCATACCAATTAATGTGGCATAACATCCATCTGATCTGGTCTGCCATACCATTTAACATTGCATACCACACCATTTAACATTGCATACCACACCATTTAACATTGCATACCACACCATTTAATATGGCATACCACACCATTTAATGTGTAATACCACACCATTTAATATGGCATACCACGCCTTTTAATGTGTCCTGCCATACCACTTAAAGTGGCATATCATCCATCTGATCTGGTCTGCCATACC
Organism: Entelurus aequoreus; assembly: GCF_033978785.1. Taxonomy (NCBI): domain Eukaryota; kingdom Metazoa; phylum Chordata; class Actinopteri; order Syngnathiformes; family Syngnathidae; genus Entelurus; species Entelurus aequoreus. The sequence continues at coordinate 1,533,085 of NC_084747.1, forward strand.
ATTTAACATTGCATACCACACCATTTAACATTGCATACCACACCATTTAATGTGGCATACCACACCATTTAATGTGACACACCACGCAATTAATTGTGGCATACCACACCATTTAAAGTGGCCTCTTATACCATTTAATGTGGCCTGCAAGACCATTTATTGTGGCATACCACACCACTTAATGTGGCATACCAAACCATTTATCGTGGCATACCACACTATTTAATGTAGCATACCACACCATTTAAAGTGGCCTCTTATGCCATTTAAGGTGGCCTGCAAGACCATTTATTGTGGCATACCAAACCATTTATCGTGGCATACCACACTATTTAATGTAGCATACCACACCATTTAAAGTGGCCTCTTATGCCATTTATTGTGGCATACCACACCATTTACAGTGGCCTCTTATACCATTTAATGTGGCCTGCAAGACCATTTATTGTGGCATACTACACCATTTAATGTGGCATACCAAACCATTTATCGTGGCATACCACACTATTTAATGTAGCATACCACACCATTTAAATTGGCCTCTTATGACATTTATTGTGGCATACCACACCATTTTATACCATTTAAGGTGGCCTGCAAGACCATTTATTGTGGCATACTACACCATTTAATGTAGCATACCACGCCATATAAAGTGATCAGCCACGGCATTTAATATGACATACCGCGTAATTTAATGTGGCCTGCTACACCATTTATCGTGGCATACCAAGCTATGTAACGTGGCCTGCCACTCCATTTAATGTGCCTTACCATGCCATTTAATGTGGCATACCACGCCATTTAATGTGGCATACCACGCTGTTTATTGTGGGATATCACGCCATTTAATGTGGCATACCACACCATTTAATGTGGCATTCCACATTAAATGGTTTGATATGCCAATTTAAATTACGTGGTATGGCACTTTAAATGGTTTGACAGGCCACAATAAATGGTATGGTATGCCAGTATTTTGACTGTTCCAGCGGGTGAAAAGAGGGGCGGAGTCAAGCAGGTTCCTCACCTCCTTGCCGTTGTCCTCCACCATGAAGAGCAGGTTGGTGCCGTCAGCCACGGTGAAGCTGAAGCGGTCCTTGAGGGAGTTGGATCCATCGTGGTTGTAGCTGACCCGGTTCTGGTAGACGTCGTCCATACTGAAGCTGCTGGTCTGCCGGTAGTGCTGCCCGTTGTTGGTGCGCTCGATGGTGCCGTGCCGAGGAGGCTGCACCACCCTGAACATGATGGACTCCGCCTGAAACACCACACCCTTGCTGCTAACATCCACCAACTAACAAAATATCACAAACCTCAAAAATGTGCTAAAACAAAAAAAAAAGTTAGCCTACATGCTAACAGATAGCATCTGTAACAAAATAATTGCCACTGTGGTGTACATCTGCTAAATTAGCTAGAAGAGAAGCTATCATGCTAATGTTACCATGCTAAAATGCTATGTGTCAAACACCAAACTGTATAACTCTGCAATGTTTTTTTTAAATACTAGCATGCTAACGTTAGCATACATCAAGTACCAAAATATGACACTGGTGTTTATCAATAAAAGTTGATTAAAAACAGCTAGCCTACTGGCGTTAGCATGCTAACAGATCGCATCCGCAACAAAGTAATTGCCACTGTGGTGTACACCTGCTTAATTAACTAGAATAGAAGCTATCATGCTAATGTTAACATGCAAAAATACATAACTGCAATAAAACCTGAATTTTTAAATATTTTTTTTAAATACTAGCATGCTAACGTTAGCACACATCAACTAACAAAATATGACACTAGCGTGTACCTATAAAATTTGCTAAGAAAAAAAAAGCTAGCCTACTAGCGTTAGCATGTTATCATTAGCATGCTAACTTTTTTTTTTAAAACTAATTTTACAGCCGAACACCTAAGTGTGTTATAACTTTGTACTTGACACATGCTAACTGTTAGAATGTAATCATTAGCATGCTACCTTTTTTTTTTTAGCTAATTTTACAGTCGAACACCTAAGTGTGCTATAACTTTGTACTTGACACATGCTAACTGTTAGAATGTAATCATTAGCATGCTACCTTTTTTTTTTTAGCTAATTTTACAGTCGAACACCTAAGTGTGCTATAACTTTGTACTTGACACATGCTAACTGTTAGAATGTAGTCATTAGCATGCTAACTTTTTTTTTAGCTAATTTTACAGCCGAACACCTAAGTGTGCTATAACTTTGTACTTGACACATGCTAACTGTTAGAATGTAGTCATTAGCATGCTAACTTTTTTTTTAGCTAATTTTACAGCTGAACACCTAAGTGTGCTATAACTTTGTACTTGACACATGCTAAATGTTAGAATGTAGTCATTAGCATGCTACCTTTTTTTTTTTAGCTAGCCTACTAGCGTTAGCATGCTAACAGGTAGCTTTGTGTAAAAAAACATTTGACACGGAGGTGTACACCTGCTAAATTGGCAACAACAAAAAAAGAAGCTATCATGCTAACGTTACAATGCTAACGACTGCGCTGCAGGCCATTAAATAAATAGCTATGGGTCGCACTTTGGACCGCTTGAGCGACAGGAAAATGTATAGCAGCTGTACACGGACTACTCTAAGAGATACCTGGGTGCTGTACACGGACTACTCTAAGAGATACCTGGGTGCTGTACACGGACTACTCTAAGAGATACCTGGGTGCTGTACACGGACTACTCTAAGAGATACCTGGGTGCTGTACACGGACTACTCTAAGAGGTACCTGGGTGCTGTACACGGACTACTCTAAGAGGTACCTGGGTGCTGTACACGGACTACTCTAAGAGATACCTGGGTGCTGTACACGGACTACTCTAAGAGGTACCTGGGTGCTGTACACGGACTACTCTAAGAGATACCTGGGTGCTGTACACGGACTACTCTAAGAGATACCTGGGTGCTGTACACGGACTACTCTAAGAGATACCTGGGTGCTGTACACGGACTACTCTAAGAGATACCTGGGTGCTGTACACGGACTACTCTAAGAGATACCTGGGTGCTGTACACGGACTACTCTAAGAGATACCTGGGTGCTGTACACGGACTACTCTAAGAGATACCTGGGTGCTGTACACGGACTACTCTAAGAGATACCTGGGTGCTGTACACGGACTACTCTAAGAGATACCTGGGTGCTGTACACGGACTACTCTAAGAGATACCTGGGTGCTGTACACGGACTACTCTAAGAGATACCTGGGTGTCTGCATCAGTGGCCTTCATCTCAAACTCAGTGATGGTCTTCCTCACTCCTTCCTGCACTGTCATGCCAGCAACATGCAGCCGAGGCAGAGAGTCGTCTACTGGCCTGATGCTGATGTAGAAGGTCTGGGCCACCTGCAAGTAGCATTCATTGTTAGTATTATTATTATTATTGATTATTGATTATGGATTGTACTTGACCTCGTTGGTGCCGTCGGACACGCTGAAGGAGAAGCTGTCATCGTGTTTCTCCTCCTGGCTGCTGTGGACGTACTGAATGCTGCGTGACACCAAGTCTGACTGACGGAACGTGTCGATACTGCTGCCTACAACACAATATAATACTTTACTGCTGCCTACAACACAACATAATACTTTACTGCTGCCTACAACACAACATAATACTTTACTGCTGCCTACAACACAATATAATACTTTACTGCTGCCTACAACACAACATAATACTTTACTGCTGCCTACAACACAATATAATACTTTACTGCTGCCTACAACACAATATAATACTTTACTGCTGCCTACAACACAACATAATACTTTACTGCTGCCTACAACACAATATAATACTTTACTGCTGCCTACAACACAACATAATACTTTACTGCTGCCTACAACACAATATAATACTTTACTGCTGCCTACAACACAACATAATACTTTACTGCTGCCTACAACACAACATAATACTTTACTGCTGCCTACAACACAATATAATACTTTACTGCTGCCTACAACACAATATAATACTTTACTGCTGCCTACAACACAACATAATACTTTACTGCTGCCTACAACACAATATAATACTTTACTGCTGCCTACAACACAACATAATACTTTACTGCTGCCTACAACACAATATAATACTTTACTGCTGCCTACAACACAACATAATACTTTACTGCTGCCTACAACACAACATAATACTTTACTGCTGCCTACAACACAATATAATACTTTACTGCTGCCTACAACACAATATAATACTTTACTGCTGCCTACAACACAATATAATACTTTACTGCTGCCTACAACACAATATAATACTTTACTGCTGCCTACAACACAATATAATACTTTACTGCTGCCTACAACACAATATAATACTTTACTGCTGCCTACAACACAACATAATACTTTACTGCTGCCTACAACACAATATAATACTTTACTGCTGCCTACAACACAATATAATACTTTACTGCTGCCTACAACACAACATAATACTTTACTGCTGCCTACAACACAATATAATACTTTACTGCTGCCTACAACACAATATAATACTTTACTGCTGCCTACAACACAATATAATACTTTACTGCTGCCTACAACACAATATAATACTTTACTGCTGCCTACAACACAATATAATACTTTACTGCTGCCTACAACACAATATAATACTTTACTGCTGCCTACAACACAATATAATACTTTACTGCTGCCTACAACACAATATAATACTTTACTGCTGCCTACAACACAATATAATACTTTACTGCTGCCTACAACACAATATAATACTTTACTGCTGCCTACAACACAATATAATACTTTACTGCTGCCTACAACACAATATAATACTTTACTGCTGCCTACAACACAATATAATACTTTACTGCTGCCTACAACACAATATAATACTTTACTGCTGCCTACAACACAATATAATACTTTACTGCTGCCTACAACACAATATAATACTTTACTGCTGCCTACAACACAATATAATACTTTACTGCTGCCTACAACACAATATAATACTTTACTGCCGCCTACAACACAATATAATACTTTACTGCTGCCTACAACACAATATAATACTTTACTGCTGCCTACAACACAATATAATACTTTACTGCTGCCTACAACACAATATAATACTTTACTGCCGCCTACAACACAATATAATACTTTACTGCTGCCTACAACACAATATAATACTTTACTGCTGCCTACAACACAATATAATACTTTACTGCTGCCTACAACACAATATAATACTTTACTGCTGCCTACAACACAATATAATACTTTACTGCCGCCTACAACACAATATAATACTTTACTGCCGCCTACAACACAATATAATACTTTACTGCTGCCTACAACACAACATAATACTTTACTGCTGCCTACAACACAATATAATACTCACCAGGACTAGAAGTCTATGTATTTGAAGAGCAGGACTAAGGTAGGGGACTCACCAGGACTAGAAGTCTATGTATTTGAAGAGCAGGACTAAGGTAGGTGTCTCACCAGGACTAGAAGTCTATGTATTTGAAGAGCAGGACTAAGGTAGGGGTCTCACCAGGACTAGCTGCGTGCTCCAAGTGTCCCAGGCTTGTCTGTTTGCTGATGTGGAAGACTAACTCGCTGGGCTCGCTGTCCTGGTCGCTGGCAGACAACTGCATGGTGGTCAGCTTCTTCCAGGAGTTCTCATCCAGGACCAGACCTTTGTTGACCTCCACCCTCGGAGGCAGGCGGTCCTCTGAGGCCAGAAGAGGAATTATCAACACTAGCTCCATGCTAACTTACATTGGATATGCCATGCACATGCTACTCATTAGCATTAGCCACTTTACATGGCGCTTTCAACCCCTCCACATTTGTCCATGTCCTCAAGGTGGAGGACATGATGGAGGACATGATGGAGGACATGATGGAAGACATGATGGAGGACATGGTGGAGGACAAGATGGAGGACATGATGGAGGACAAGATGGAGGACATGATGGAGGACAAGATGGAGGACATGATGGAAGACATGATGAAGGACATGATGGAGGACATGATGGAGGACATGATGGAGGACATGATGGAGGACATGATGGAGGACATGATGGAAGACATGATGGAGGACATGGTGGAGGACAAGATGGAGGACATGATGGAGGACAAGATGGAGGACATGATGGAAGACATGATGAAGGACATGATGGAGGACATGATGGAGGACAAGATGAAGGACATGATGGAGGACATGATGGAGGACATGATGGAGGACATGATGGAAGACATGATGGAGGACATGGTGGAGGACAAGATGGAGGACATGATGGAGGACAAGATGGAGGACATGATGGAAGACATGATGAAGGACATGATGGAGGACATGATGGAGGACAAGATGAAGGACATGATGGAGGACATGATGGAGGACATGATGGAGGACATGATGGAAGACATGATGGAGGACATGGTGGAGGACATGATGGAGGACAAGATGGAGGACATGATGGAGGACATGATGGAGGACATGATGGAAGACATGATGAAGGACATGATGGAGGACATGATGGAGGACAAGATGAAGGACATGATGGAGGACATGATGGAGGACATGATGGAGGACATGATGGAGGACATGATGAAGGACATGATGGAGGACATGATGGAGGACAAGATGAAGGACATGATGGAGGACATGATGGAGGACATGATGGAGGACATGATGAAGGACAAGATGGAGGACATGATGAAGGACATGATGGAGGACATGATGGAGGACAAGATGAAGGACATGATGGAGGACATGATGGAGGACATGATGGAGGACAAGATGAAGGACATGATGGAGGACATGATGGAGGACATGGTGGAGGACATGATGAAGGACATGATGAAGGACATGATGGAGGACATGATGGAGGACAAGATGAAGGACATGATGGAGGACAAGATGAAGGACAAGATGGAGGACATGATGGAGGACATGATGGAGGACATGGTGGAGGACATGATGAAGGACATGATGAAGGACATGATGGAGGACATGATGGAGGACAAGATGAAGGACATGATGGAGGACAAGATGAAGGACAAGATGGAGGACATGATGGAGGACATGATGGAGGACATGGTGGAGGACATGGTGGAGGACATGATGGAGGACATGGTGGAGGACATGGTGGAGGACATGGTGGAGGACATGATGGAGGACATGATGGAGGACATGGTGGAGGACATGGTGGAGGACATGATGAAGGACAAGATGGAGGACATGATGAAGGACATGGTGGAGGACATGATGAAGGACATGGTGGAGGACATGATGGAGGACATGATGAAGGACATGATGGAGGACATGATGGAGGACATGGTGGAGGACATGATGAAGGACATGATGAAGGACAAGATGGAGGACATGGTGGAGGACATGATGGAGGACATGATGGAGGACATGATGGAGGACATGATGAAGGACATGATGGAGGACATGATGAAGGACAAGATGGAGGACATGATGGAGGACATGATGGAGGACAAGATGAAGGACATGGTGGAGGACATGATGGAGGACAAGATGGAGGACATGATGAAGGACAAGATGGAGGACATGATGAAGGACATGGTGGAGGACATGATGAGGACAAGATGGAGGACATGATGAAGGACATGGTGGAGGACAAGATGGAGGACAAGATGGAGGACATGATGACGGACATGGTGGAGGACATGATGAAGGACATGATGGAGGACAAGATGGAGGACATGATGAAGGACAAGATCGAGGACAAGATGGAGGACATGATGAAGGACAAGATGGAGGACATGATGAAGGACAAGATGAAGGACATGATGGAGGACAAGATGGAGGACATGATGGAGGACAAGATCGAGGACAAGATGGAGGACATGATGAAGGACAAGATGGAGGACATGATGAAGGACAAGATGGAGGACATGATGAAGGACATGATGAAGGACATGATGGAGGACAAGATGGAGGACATGATGGAGGACAAGATGGAGGACATGATGAAGGACATGATGAAGGACATGATGAAGGACATGATGAAGGACATGGTGGAGGACATGATGAAGGACAAGATGGAGGACATGATGAAGGACATGATGAAGGACATGGTGGAGGACATGATGAGGACATGATGGAGGACATGATGGAGGACATGATGAAGGACATGGTGGAGGACATGGTGGAGGACATGGTGGAGGACAAGATGGAGGACATGATGGAGGACATGATGAAGGACAAGATAAAGAAGATGAAACCTACCAAGGACACTGATGTAGAAGGACTGATCGATGAGTTTGTTGCCTTCAGGGTCCAGCAGGTTGAAGTTGAAGGACAGACTTCCTCCTTTCTCACCTTTGAGGTGACTGTACTGGACCTCACCTGACACACAACACATGAAGATCATGTCCACGTTGGACATCACCCTGAAGATCATGTCCACGTTGGACATCACCCTGAAGATCATGTCCATGTTGGACATCACCCTGAAGATCATGTCCATGTTGGACATCACCCTGAAGATCATGTCCATGTTGGACATCACCCTGAAGATCATGTCCATGTTGGACATCACCCTGAAGATCATGTCCATGTTGGACATCACCCTGAAGATCATGTCCACGTTGGACATCACCCTGAAGATCATGTCCACGTTGGACATCACCCTGAAGATCATGTCCACGTTGGACATCACCCTGAAGATCATGTCCACGTTGGACATCACCCTGAAGATCATGTCCACGTTGGACATCACCCTGAAGATCATGTCCACGTTGGACATCACCCTGAAGATCATGTCCACGTTGGACATCACCCTGAAGATCATGTCCACGTTGGACATCACCCTGAAGATCATGTCCACGTTGGACATCACCCTGAAGATCATGTCCACGTTGGACATCACCCTGAAGATCATGTCCACGTTGGACATCACCCTGAAGATCATGTCCACGTTGGACATCACCCTGAAGATCATGTCCACGTTGGACATCACCCTGAAGATCATGTCCACGTTGGACATCACCCTGAAGATCATGTCCACGTTGGACATCACCCTGAAGATCATGTCCACGTTGAACATCACCCTGAAGATCATGTCCACGTTGAACATCACCCTGAAGATCATGTCCATGTTGGACATCACCCTGAAGATCATGTCCATGTTGGACATCACCCTGAAGATCATGTCCATGTTGGACATCACCCTGAAGATCATGTCCACGTTGGACATCACCCTGAAGATCATGTCCATGTTGGACATCACCCTGAAGATCATGTCCACGTTGGACATCACCCTGAAGATCATGTCCACGTTGGACATCACCCTGAAGATCATGTCCATGTTGGACATCACCCTGAAGATCATGTCCACGTTGAACATCACCCTGAAGATCATGTCCACGTTGAACATCACCCTGAAGATCATGTCCATGTTGGACATCACCCTGAAGATCATGTCCATGTTGGACATCACCCTGAAGATCATGTCCATGTTGGACATCACCCTGAAGATCATGTCCACGTTGGACATCACCCTGAAGATCATGTCCATGTTGGACATCACCCTGAAGATCATGTCCACGTTGGACATCACCCTGAAGATCATGTCCATGTTGGACATCACCCTGAAGATCATGTCCACGTTGAACATCACCCTGAAGATCATGTCCATGTTGGACATCACCCTGAAGATCATGTCCATGTTGGACATCACCCTGAAGATCATGTCCATGTTGGACATCACCCTGAAGATCATGTCCACGTTGGACATCACCCTGAAGATCATGTCCATGTTGGACATCACCCTGAAGATCATGTCCATGTTGGACATCACCCTGAAGATCATGTCCACGTTGGACATCACCCTGAAGATCATGTCCACGTTGGACATCACCCTGAAGATCATGTCCATGTTGGACATCACCCTGAAGATCATGTCCACGTTGGACATCACCCTGAAGATCATGTCCATGTTGGACATCACCCTGAAGATCATGTCCACGTTGAACATCACCCTGAAGATCATGTCCATGTTGGACATCACCCTGAAGATCATGTCCATGTTGGACATCACCCTGAAGATCATGTCCATGTTGGACATCACCCTGAAGATCATGTCCACGTTGGACATCACCCTGAAGATCATGTCCACGTTGGACATCACCCTGAAGATCATGTCCATGTTGGACATCACCCTGAAGATCATGTCCATGTTGGACATCACCCTGAAGATCATGTCCATGTTGGACATCACCCTGAAGATCATGTCCATGTTGGACATCACCCTGAAGATCATGTCCATGTTGGACATCACCCTGAAGATCATGTCCACGTTGGACATCACCCTGAAGATCATGTCCACGTTGGACATCACCCTGAAGATCATGTCCACGTTGGACATCACCCTGAAGATCATGTCCACGTTGGACATCACCCTGAAGATCATGTCCACGTTGGACATCACCCTGAAGATCATGTCCACGTTGGACATCACCCTGAAGATCATGTCCACGTTGGACATCACCCTGAAGATCATGTCCATGTTGGACATCACCCTGAAGATCATGTCCACGTTGGACATCACCCTGAAGATCATGTCCACGTTGGACATCACCCTGAAGATCATGTCCACGTTGGACATCACCCTGAAGATCATGTCCACGTTGGACATCACCCTGAAGATCATGTCCACGTTGGACATCACCCTGAAGATCATGTCCACGTTGGACATCACCCTGAAGATCATGTCCACGTTGGACATCACCCTGAAGATCATGTCCACGTTGGACATCACCCTGAAGATCATGTCCATGTTGGACATCACCCTGAAGATCATGTCCACGTTGGACATCACCCTGAAGATCATGTCCATGTTGGACATCACCCTGAAGATCATGTCCACGTTGGACATCACCCTGAAGATCATGTCCACGTTGGACATCACCCTGAAGATCATGTCCACGTTGAACATCACCCTGAAGATCATGTCCATGTTGGACATCACCCTGAAGATCATGTCCACGTTGGACATCACCCTGAAGATCATGTCCACGTTGGACATCACCCTGAAGATCATGTCCACGTTGAACATCACCCTGAAGATCATGTCCACGTTGGACATCACCCTGAAGATCATGTCCACGTTGGACATCACCCTGAAGATCATGTCCACGTTGGACATCACCCTGAAGATCATGTCCATGTTGGACATCACCCTGAAGATCATGTCCACGTTGAACATCACCCTGAAGATCATGTCCACGTTGAACATCACCCTGAAGATCATGTCCATGTTGGACATCACCCTGAAGATCATGTCCATGTTGGACATCACCCTGAAGATCATGTCCATGTTGGACATCACCCTGAAGATCATGTCCACGTTGGACATCACCCTGAAGATCATGTCCATGTTGGACATCACCCTGAAGATCATGTCCACGTTGGACATCACCCTGAAGATCATGTCCATGTTGGACATCACCCTGAAGATCATGTCCACGTTGAACATCACCCTGAAGATCATGTCCATGTTGGACATCACCCTGAAGATCATGTCCATGTTGGACATCACCCTGAAGATCATGTCCATGTTGGACATCACCCTGAAGATCATGTCCACGTTGGACATCACCCTGAAGATCATGTCCATGTTGGACATCACCCTGAAGATCATGTCCATGTTGGACATCACCCTGAAGATCATGTCCACGTTGGACATCACCCTGAAGATCATGTCCATGTTGGACATCACCCTGAAGATCATGTCCACGTTGGACATCACCCTGAAGATCATGTCCATGTTGGACATCACCCTGAAGATCATGTCCACGTTGAACATCACCCTGAAGATCATGTCCATGTTGGACATCACCCTGAAGATCATGTCCATGTTGGACATCACCCTGAAGATCATGTCCATGTTGGACATCACCCTGAAGATCATGTCCATGTTGGACATCACCCTGAAGATCATGTCCATGTTGGACATCACCCTGAAGATCATGTCCATGTTGGACATCACCCTGAAGATCATGTCCATGTTGGACATCACCCTGAAGATCATGTCCACGTTGGACATCACCCTGAAGATCATGTCCACGTTGGACATCACCCTGAAGATCATGTCCACGTTGGACATCACCCTGAAGATCATGTCCACGTTGGACATCACCCTGAAGATCATGTCCACGTTGGACATCACCCTGAAGATCATGTCCACGTTGGACATCACCCTGAAGATCATGTCCACGTTGGACATCACCCTGAAGATCATGTCCATGTTGGACATCACCCTGAAGATCATGTCCACGTTGGACATCACCCTGAAGATCATGTCCACGTTGGACATCACCCTGAAGATCATGTCCACGTTGGACATCACCCTGAAGATCATGTCCATGTTGGACATCACCCTGAAGATCATGTCCACGTTGGACATCACCCTGAAGATCATGTCCACGTTGGACATCACCCTGAAGATCATGTCCACGTTGAACATCACCCTGAAGATCATGTCCATGTTGGACATCACCCTGAAGATCATGTCCATGTTGGACATCACCCTGAAGATCATGTCCACGTTGGACATCACCCTGAAGATCATGTCCATGTTGGACATCACCCTGAAGATCATGTCCACGTTGGACATCACCCTGAAGATCATGTCCACGTTGGACATCACCCTGAAGATCATGTCCACGTTGAACATCACCCTGAAGATCATGTCCACGTTGGACATCACCCTGAAGATCATGTCCATGTTGGACATCACCCTGAAGATCATGTCCACGTTGGACATCACCCTGAAGATCATGTCCATGTTGGACATCACCCTGAAGATCATGTCCACGTTGAACATCACCCTGAAGATCATGTCCACGTTGAACATCACCCTGAAGATCATGTCCATGTTGGACATCACCCTGAAGATCATGTCCATGTTGGACATCACCCTGAAGATCATGTCCATGTTGGACATCACCCTGAAGATCATGTCCACGTTGGACATCACCCTGAAGATCATGTCCATGTTGGACATCACCCTGAAGATCATGTCCACGTTGGACATCACCCTGAAGATCATGTCCATGTTGGACATCACCCTGAAGATCATGTCCACGTTGAACATCACCCTGAAGATCATGTCCATGTTGGACATCACCCTGAAGATCATGTCCATGTTGGACATCACCCTGAAGATCATGTCCACGTTGGACATCACCCTGAAGATCATGTCCACGTTGGACATCACCCTGAAGATCATGTCCACGTTGGACATCACCCTGAAGATCATGTCCATGTTGGACATCACCCTGAAGATCATGTCCACGTTGGACATCACCCTGAAGATCATGTCCATGTTGAACATCACCCTGAAGATCATGTCCATGTTGAACATCACCCTGAAGATCATGTCCATGTTGGACATCACCCTGAAGATCATGTCCACGTTGAACATCACCCTGAAGATCATGTCCACGTTGAACATCACCCTGAAGATCATGTCCATGTTGGACATCACCCTGAAGATCATGTCCATGTTGGACATCACCCTGAAGATCATGTCCATGTTGGACATCACCCTGAAGATCATGTCCACGTTGGACATCACCCTGAAGATCATGTCCATGTTGGACATCACCCTGAAGATCATGTCCACGTTGGACATCACCCTGAAGATCATGTCCATGTTGGACATCACCCTGAAGATCATGTCCATGTTGGACATCACCCTGAAGATCATGTCCATGTTGGACATCACCCTGAAGATCATGTCCACGTTGGACATCACCCTGAAGATCATGTCCATGTTGGACATCACCCTGAAGATCATGTCCATGTTGGACATCACCCTGAAGATCATGTCCACGTTGGACATCACCCTGAAGATCATGTCCATGTTGGACATCACCCTGAAGATCATGTCCACGTTGAACATCACCCTGAAGATCATGTCCATGTTGGACATCACCCTGAAGATCATGTCCATGTTGGACATCACCCTGAAGATCATGTCCATGTTGGACATCACCCTGAAGATCATGTCCATGTTGGACATCACCCTGAAGATCATGTCCATGTTGGACATCACCCTGAAGATCATGTCCATGTTGGACATCACCCTGAAGATCATGTCCACGTTGGACATCACCCTGAAGATCATGTCCACGTTGGACATCACCCTGAAGATCATGTCCATGTTGGACATCACCCTGAAGATCATGTCCACGTTGGACATCACCCTGAAGATCATGTCCACGTTGGACATCACCCTGAAGATCATGTCCACGTTGGACATCACCCTGAAGATCATGTCCATGTTGGACATCACCCTGAAGATCATGTCCACGTTGGACATCACCCTGAAGATCATGTCCACGTTGGACATCACCCTGAAGATCATGTCCACGTTGGACATCTAACTTTTTCGATGTCATCATGCTAATGTTAGCATGCTAATGTTTTATGCTAACATTTTAACTAATGAAACATTTTTGAACACAAAAATCATGACTTCTGATACCTGCCGCCATCTTAGAAGCATGCTAATGTTCCCTATGTCATCATGCTAATGTTAGCATTCTACATTTTAGCTTGAATCAAGCACGGTCCAGAGGTTCACAGCACAGCTAGCAGGCCCAGCAAAATTTCCAAAAGGAATTTTCTCCACAATCAGACAATTTTCAATTGGCAATAATTGACTGTAAAAACTTTTGAGATGTTGATTTTGGAGTTTCCAACCTTTGTTGACGTCCTCCTGAGTGAAGCTGCTGGTTGGACCTTTGACCGTCACTTTGTCCACACGTCCGTTCTTGCTGAGCAGGACTTGGCCGCTGGGAGGATCTTTGGTCAGAAGGTATCGCAGCTTCAGGACGTCAGAGTCCAAGTCAGAAGCTTTCAGGTTCTGCTCGCTGATCTTGGACGAAGAACCTTTCCGAAACCAGGTCAGAAATATGTCCCGTGTGAGGCATGATTGTACATTTGATGTACAAACATGTCACAGCAGCAGCTGTGGCTGTAGGCAACCTCTTGCTGTATTTGTTTATGAACTCCCCAAGATAGCAGTAGCAGTGCTCAGCTTCATCTAGCTCTGCATGCACTATAAAATGTCAAGTGTTACACTTGCAGTCAGGATGTGTACCAGACTTAGTACCAACTCAATCCTGTCCGTACTAGCGGGTACTACTACTCATACTGTAGTACTGATAGGTTGACTTTTTGTAGACATTTTTATGCTCATAAATGCTTCATTTAGGCCAACTAAGTGTGGTCTCTGGTCTGACTAAGTGTGGTCTTTGGTCTGACTAAGTGTGGTCTCTGGTCTCACTAAGTGTGGTCTCTGGTCTGACTAAGTGTGGTCACTGGTCTGACTAAGTGTTGTCACTGGTCTGACTAAGTGTGGTCTCTGGTCTCACTAAGTGTGGTCACTGGTCTCACTAAGTGTGGTCTCTGGTCTCACTAAGTGTGGTCTCTGGTCTGACTAAGTGTGGTCTCTGGTCTGACTAAGTGTGGTCGCTGGTCTGACTAAGTGTGGTCGCTGGTCTGACTAAGTGTGGTCGCTGGTCTGACTAAGTGTGGTCACTGGTCTGACTAAGTGTGTTCTCTGGTCTGACTAAGTGTGGTCTCTGGTCTGACTAAGTGTGGTCTCTGGTCTGACTAAGTGTGGTCACTGGTCTGACTAAGTGTGGTCACTGGTCTGACTAAGTGTGGTCTCTGGTCTGACTAAGTGTGGTCGCTGGTCTGACTAAGTGTGGTCGCTGGTCTGACTAAGTGTGGTCGCTGGTCTGACTAAGTGTGGTCACTGGTCTGACTAAGTGTGTTCTCTGGTCTGACTAAGTGTGGTCACTGGTCTGACTAAGTGTGGTCTCTGGTCTGACTAAGTGTGGTCTCTGGTCTGACTAAGTGTGGTCTCTGGTCTGACTAAGTGTGGTCTCTGGTCTGACTAAGTGTGGTCTCTGGTCTGACTAAGTGTGTTCTCTGGTCTGACTAAGTGTGTTCTCTGGTCTGACTAAGTGTGGTCTCTGGTCTGACTAAGTGTGGTCACTGGTCTGACTAAGTGTGGTCACTGGTCTGACTAAGTGTGGTCTCTGGTCTGATTAAGTGTGGTCACTGGTCTGACTAAGTGTGGTCTCTGGTCTGACTAAGTGTGGTCACTGGTCTGACTAAGTGTGGTCACTGGTCTGACTAAGTGTGGTCTCTGGTCTGACTAAGTGTGGTCACTGGTCTGACTAAGTGTGGTCACTGGTCTGACTAAGTGTGGTCACTGGTCTGACTAAGTGTGGTCTCTGGTCTGACTAAGTGTGGTCACTGCTCTGACTAAGTGTGGTCTCTGGTCTGACTAAGTGTGGTCACTGGTCTGACTAAGTGTGGTCTCTGGTCTGACTAAGTGTGGTCTCTGGTCTGACTAAGTGTGGTCACTGGTCTGACTAAGTGTGGTCTCTGGTCTGACTAAGTGTGGTCTCTGGTCTGACTAAGTGTGGTCTCTGGTCTGACTAAGTGTGGTCTCTGGTCTGACTAAGTGTGGTCTCACCGGCGGGCAGCTGCAGTCCTCTGTTGACGGTCATGCGAGGACCTTCAGTGCGGGTGACGTCCATGGTGACCTGCAGGTGCAGCGTGCGGGTGTGCACGCCATCGCTCACGCTGAGCGCCATCTCATCAGAGCCCCCGCTGACGGTGTCGGGCGTGTACACCAGCAGCCGCTCCAGCACGTCCTGGTAGGTGAAGGTGGAGCCTGGTGTGAGGACACGGCCCACGTCCAGAGGCTGAGCATAGAACTGACGCCTGCGCAGTTTACCTGAGGAAGTACACACGTCTGAGCATGCTAACTGTAGCATTCAATGTTGTAAAGTGTGCTAACAGTACTATAATATGTCCATGTGAGGCTGTAAAGTATGTAACAGTACTATAATATGTCCATGTGAGGCTGTAAAGTATGTAACAGTACTATAATATGTCCATGTGAGGTTGTAAAGTATGTAACAGTACTATAATATGTCCATGTGAGGCTGTTAAGTATGTAACAGTACTATAATATGTCCATGTGAGGCTGTAAAGTATGTAACAGTACTATAATATGTCCATGTGAGGCTGTAAAGTATGTAACAGTACTATAATATGTCCATGTGAGGTTGTAAAGTATGTAACAGTACTATAATATCTACAAACCCCGTTTCCATATGAGTTGGGATATTGTGTTAGATGTAAATATAAATGGAATACAATGATTTGCAAATCATTGTATTCCGTTTATATTTACGCAAATTGTTGCGTTGACCAGCATTCCTCCAATGGGGAATTCAAATTGCTAGTCTCTCCCAGATTCTTTTTATGGCAATAAGCTGATGTTTATATTCAATCAACAGGCAGTAGTTGGTATTTTGTGGTTTATTCTCCAAGCTTAGAGATGTAAATATAAATGGAATACAATGATTTGCAAATCATTGTATTCCATTTATATTTACATCTAACACAATTTCCCAACTCATATGGAAACGGGGTTTGTATATAAGAGGTTGTAAAGTGTGCTAACAGTACTATAATATGTCCATGTGAGGTTGTAAAGTATGCTAACAGTACTATAATATCTATATAAGAGGCTGTACACTTAGTATGTAACAGTACTATAATATGTCCATGTGAGTCTGTAAAGTATGTAACAGTACTATAATATCTATATAAGAGGCTGTAACGTATGTAACAGTACTATAATATGTATATAAGAGGTTGTAAAGTGTGCTAACAGTACTATAATATGTCCATGTGAGGCTGTAAAGTATGTAACAGTACTATAATATCTATATAAGAGGCTGTAACGTATGTAACAGTACTATAATATGTATATAAGAGGTTGTAAAGTGTGCTAACAGTACTATAATATGTCCATGTGAGGTTGTAAAGTATGCTAACAGTACTATAATATCTATATAAGAGGTTGTAAAGTATGTAACAGTACTATAATATCTATATAAGAGGCTGTAAACTTAGTATGTAACAGTACTATAATATGTATATAACATGTTGTAAAGTGTGCTAACAGTACTATAATATCTATATAAGAGGTTGTAAAGTATGTAACAGTACTATAATATCTATATAAGAGGTTGTAAAGTATGCTAACAGTACTATAATATCTATATAAGAGGTTGTAAAGTATGTAACAGTACTATAGTATCTATGAAAGAGGCTGTAAACTTAGTACGTAACAGTACTATAATATGTATATAACATGTTGTAAAGTGTGCTAACAGTACTATAATATCTATATAAGAGGTTGTAAAGTATGTAACAGTACTATAATATCTATGAAAGAGGCTGTAAACTTAGTATGTAACAGTACTATAATATGTATATACCATGTTGTAAAGTGTGCTAACAGTACTATAATATCTATATAAGAGGTTGTAAAGTATGTAACAGTACTATAATATCTATATAAGAGGCTGTAAAGTGTGCTAACAGTACTATAATATGTATATAAGAGGCTGTAACGTATGTAACAGTACTATAATATCTATATAAGAGGTTGTAAAGTATGTAACAGTACTATAATATGTATATAAGAGGTTGTAAAGTGTGCTAACAGTACTATAATATCTATATAAGAGGTTCTGACCGTAGGAAGGCTGCCTGAGCAGGGTGAAGAAGATGAGGTGGTCAGGTGTGTGGTGGTCCATCACGCTGAGAGAAGAGTTGGTGATGACCACACCAGAGTTCTCCTCCACATGGACGCTGCTCACCGACACCACCAGTTCACTTTGCTGCTTCACCTGCTGCACGAACATAGAACATTCCATTGATTGATCCACTATTGACTTATTACTGATTTCTATTTCAATAGACTTCATTATTTCCTAGCAGGGTGAAGACCCAGGACACGGAGAGACTATGTGAAGACCCAGGACACGTTGGACAGACTATGTGAAGACCCAGGGCACGTTGGAGAGACTATGTGAAGACCCAGGACACGTTGGAGAGACTATGTGAAGACCCAGGACACGTTGGAGAGACTATGTGAAGACCCAGGACACGTTGGAGAGACTATGTGAAGACCCAGGACACGTTGGACAGACTATGTGAAGACCCAGGGCACGTTGGAGAGACTATGTGAAGACCCAGGACACGTTGGAGAGACTATGTGAAGACCCAGGACACGTTGGAGAGACTATGTGAAGACCCAGGACACGTTGGAGAGACTATGTGAAGACCCAGGGCACGTTGGAGAGACTATGTGAAGACCCAGGGCACGTTGGAGAGACTATGTGAAGACCCAGGACACGTTGGGGAGACTATGTGAAGACCCAGGACACGTTGGAGAGACTACGTGAAGACTCAGGACACGTTGGAGAGACTATGTGAAGACCCAGGACACGTTGGAGAGACTACGTGAAGACCCAGGACACGTTGGAGAGACTTAAGAAGACCCAGGACACGTTGGAGAGACTACGTGAAGACTCAGGACACGTTGGAGAGACTATGTGAAGACCCGTGACACGTTGGAGAGACTATGTGAAGACCCGTGACACGTTGGAGAGACTATGTGAAGACCCGGGGCACGTTGGAGAGACTATGTGAAGACCCGGGACACGTTGGAGAGACTATGTGAAGACCCGGGACACGTTGGGGAGACTATGTGAAGACCCAGGGCACGTTGGGGAGACTATGTGAAGACCCAGGGCACGTTGGAGAGACTATGTGAAGACCCAGGAAACGTTGGAGAGACTATGTGAAGACCCAGGAAACGTTGGAGAGACTATGTGAAGACCCAGGACACGTTGGAGAGACTATGTGAAGACCCAGGACACGTTGGAGAGACTATGTGAAGACCCAGGACACGTTGGAGAGACTATGTGAAGACCCAGGACACGTTGGAGAGACTATGTGAAGACCCAGGACACGTTGGAGAGACTATGTGAAGACCCAGGGCACGTTGGAGAGACTATGTGAAGACCCAGGAAACGTTGGAGAGACTATGTGAAGACCCAGGACACGTTGGAGAGACTATGTGAAGACCCAGGACACGTTGGAGAGACTATGTGAAGACCCAGGGCACGTTGGAGAGACTATGTGAAGACCCAGGGCACGTTGGAGAGACTATGTGAAGACCCAGGGCACGTTGGAGAGACTATGTGAAGACCCAGGGCACGTTGGAGAGACTATGTGAAGACCCAGGGCACGTTGGAGAGACTATGTGAAGACCCAGGACACGTTGGAGAGACTATGTGAAGACCCAGGGCACGTTGGAGAGACTATGTGAAGACCCAGGACACGTTAAAGAGACTATGTGAAGACCCAGGACACGTTGGAGAGACTATGTGAAGACCCAGGGCACGTTGGAGAGACTATGTGAAGACCCAGGACACGTTGGAGAGACTATGTGAAGACCCAGGACACGTTGGAGAGACTATGTGAAGACCCAGGGCACGTTGGAGAGACTATGTGAAGACCCAGGACACGTTGGAGAGACTATGTCTCCCAGCTGGTCTGGGAACACCTCAGGATCCTCCTGGGAGGAACTGGACCAAGTATCTGGGACTACTTTAGATAGGTGGAACAAGATGGATGGATGGACTTATTTATTGAAATGTTTATTGAAATATCTATTTAATAATTTAGTTCATTATTTATTTATTTCTCTAATTAATTTTCTATTTAATCAACTATTTAATTATTTATCCCCCGAATTAAGTTTCTATTTAATTATCCATGTACTTAATTATTTAATTGTTTATTTAATTATCGATCTACTTATTTATTTCTCACTTTAATTACTTTTCTATTTAATCATCTATTTAATTATTTATCGCTCTAATTAATTTTCTATTTAATCATCTATTTATTTATTTATTTATTTATCTCCCTAATTAATTTTCTATTTAATCAAATAATTAATTATTTATCCCCCGAATTAATTTTCTATTTAATTATCTATGTACTTATTTATTTAATTATCTATGTACTTATTTATTAATTGTTTATTTACTTATTTATTGCTTTAATTAGTTTTCTATTTAATCATCTATTTACTTAATTATCGCTGTAATTAATTTTCTATTTAATCATTTATTTATTTATTTATCCCTCTAATTAATTTTCTTTTTAACCAACTATTTAATTATTTATCCCCCGAATTAATTTTCTATTTAATTATCTATGAACTTATTTATTTAATTGTTTAATTACCTATTTACCTATTTATTTAATTGTTCATTTAATTATCTATGTACTTATTTATTTATCACTTTAATTAATTTTCTATTTAATCATCTATTGATTTATTTATCTCTCTAATTTGTATTTATTTATCTATGTACTTGTTTATTGAATTGTGTGATTAATTATCTATTTACTTATTTATTCATCCCCTTAATTAATGTTCTATTTAATCATCTATTCATTTATTTATCTCACTAATTAATTTTTTATTTAATCATCTGTTCATTTATTTGTCTCATTAATTATGTATATTTAATTATCTATGTACTTATTTATCTAATTGGTTATTTATTAAATATTTAATAATCCATTCACCAATGTATTTGTGTATTAAAAACATTTATACATGAATTATTTCACCATTACATTTCCTATTTACTTAGTAATTAATTGATATATTTTCTTATCTATTCATGTAGTTAATTATTTATTTATTTATCTATTTATATGATCTTATTTATATATTTAATTATCAAATTATTTATTTATTAAATGATCTATTTACATATTAATTTAATTACCTATCTAATTATGTTTATTTATGTATTTAGTTATACAAATAGTTATGTATTCATCTATTTAATTATCCATTTTATCTATGTAATTA
>NC_084747.1:1559924-1584924 GCF_033978785.1 Entelurus aequoreus
GGGATGGTTGTAGATGATAACAAAAAGAAGAAGGATGGTTGTAGACGATAACAAACAGAAGAAGGATGGTTGTAGATGATAACAAACAGAAGAGGGATGGTTGTAGATGATAACAAACAGAAGAAGGATGGTTGTAGACGATAACAAACAGAAGAAGGATGGTTGTAGACGATAACAAACAGAAGAAGGATGGTTGTAGATGATAACAAACAGAAGAAGGATGGTTGTAGATGATAACAAACAGAAGAAGGGTGGTTGTAGATGATAACAAACAGAAGAAGGATGGTTGTAGATGATAACAAACAGAAGAAGGATGGTTGTAGACGATAACAAACAGAAGAAGGATGGTTGTAGATGATAACAAACAGAAGAAGGATGGTTGTAGACGATAACAAACAGAAGAAGGATGGTTGTAGACGATAACAAACAGAAGAAGGATGGTTGTAGATGATAACAAACAGAAGAAGGATGGTTGTAGACGATAACAAACAGAAGAAGGATGGTTGTAGACGATAACAAACAGAAGAAGGATGGTTGTAGATGATAACAAACAGAAGAGGGATGGTTGTAGATGATAACAAACAGAAGAAGGATGGTTGTAGACGATAACAAACAGAAGAAGGATGGTTGTAGATGATTACAAACAGAAGAAGGATGGTTGTAGACGATAACAAACAGAAGAAGGATGGTTGTAGATGATAACAAACAGAAGAGGGATGGTTGTAGATGATAACAAACAGAAGAAGGATGGTTGTAGATGATAACAAACAGAAGAAGGATGGTTGTAGACGATAACAAACAGAAGAAGGATGGTTGTAGACGATAACAAACAGAAGAAGGATGGTTGTAGACGATAACAAACAGAAGAAGGATGGTTGTAGATGATAACAAACAGAAGAAGGATGGTTGTAGATGATAAACAGAAGAAGGATGGTTGTAGACGATAAAAAACAGAAGAAGGATGGTTGTAGACGATAACAAACAGAAGAAGGATGGTTGTAGACGATAACAAACAGAAGAGGGATGGTTGTAGACGATAACAAACAGAAGAAGGATGGTTGTAGACGATAACAAACAGAAGAAGGATGGTTGTAGACGATAACAAACAGAAGAAGGATGGTTGTAGACGATAACAAACAGAAGAAGGATGGTTGTAGATGATAACAAACAGAAGAAGGATGGTTGTAGACGATAACAAACAGAAGAAGGATGGTTGTAGACGATAACAAACAGAAGAAGGATGGTTGTAGACGATAACAAACAGAAGAGGGATGGTTGTAGACGATAACAAACAGAAGAAGGATGGTTGTAGACGATAACAAACAGAAGAAGGATGGTTGTAGACGATAACAAACAGAAGAAGGATGGTTGTAGACGATAACAAACAGAAGAAGGATGGTTGTAGACGATAACAAACAGAAGAAGGATGGTTGTAGACGATAACAAACAGAAGAGGGATGGTTGTAGACGATAACAAACAGAAGAAGGATGGTTGTAGACGATAACAAACAGAAGAAGGATGGTTGTAGACGATAACAAACAGAAGAAGGATGGTTGTAGACGATAACACACAGAAGAAGGATGGTTGTAGACGATAACAAACAGAAGAAGGATGGTTGTAGACGATAACAAACAGAAGAAGGATGGTTGTAGACGATAACAAACAGAAGAAGGATGGTTGTAGACGATAACAAACAGAAGAAGGATGGTTGTAGACGATAACAAACAGAAGAAGGATGGTTGTAGACGATAACAAACAGAAGAAGGATGGTTGTAGACGATAACAAATAGAAGAGGGATGGTTGTAGACGATAACAAACAGAAGAGGGATGGTTGTAGACGATAACAAACAGAAGAAGGATGGTTGTAGACGATAACAAACAGAAGAAGGATGGTTGTAGACGATAACAAACAGAAGAAGGATGGTTGTAGACGATAACAAACAGAAGAAGGATGGTTGTAGACGATAACAAACAGAAGAGGGATGGTTGTAGACGATAACAAACAGAAGAAGGATGGTTGTAGACGATAACAAACAGAAGAAGGATGGTTGTAGACGATAACAAACAGAAGAAGGATGGTTGTAGACGATAACACACAGAAGAAGGATGGTTGTAGACGATAACAAACAGAAGAAGGATGGTTGTAGACGATAACAAACAGAAGAAGGATGGTTGTAGACGATAACAAACAGAAGAAGGATGGTTGTAGACGATAACAAACAGAAGAAGGATGGTTGTAGACGATAACAAACAGAAGAAGGATGGTTGTAGACGATAACAAACAGAAGAAGGATGGTTGTAGACGATAACAAATAGAAGAGGGATGGTTGTAGACGATAACAAACAGAAGAGGGATGGTTGTAGACGATAACAAACAGAAGAAGGATGGTTGTAGACGATAACAAACAGAAGGATGGTTGTAGACGATAACAAACAAAAGGATGGTTGTAGACGATAACAAACAGAAGAAGGATGGTTGTAGACGATAACAAACAGAAGAAGGATGGTTGTAGACGATAACAAACAGAAGAAGGATGGTTGTAGACGATAACAAACAGAAGGATGGTTGTAGACGATAACAAACAGAAGAAGGATGGTTGTAGACGATAACAAACAGAAGAAGGATGGTTGTAGACGATAACAAACAGAAGAAGGATGGTTGTAGACGATAACAAACAGAAGGATGGTTGTAGACGATAACAAACAGAAGAAGGATGGTTGTAGACGATAACAAACAGAAGAAGGATGGTTGTAGACGATAACAAACAGAAGAAGGATGGTTGTAGATGATAACAAACAGAAGGATGGTTGTAGACGATAACAAACAGAAGGATGGTTGTAGACGATAACAAACAGAAGAAGGATGGTTGTAGACGATAACAAACAGAAGAAGGATGGTTGTAGATGATAACAAACAGAAGAAGGATGGTTGTAGACGATAACAAACAGAAGAAGGATGGTTGTAGACGATAACAAACAGAAGAGGGATGGTTGTAGATGATAACAAACAGAAGAAGGATGGTTGTAGACGATAAACAGAAGAAGGATGGTTGTAGACGATAATAAACAGAAGAGGGATGGTTGTAGATGATAACAAACAGAAGAGGGATGGTTGTAGACGATAACAAACAGAAGAAGGATGGTTGTAGACGATAACAAACAGAAGAAGGATGGTTGTAGATGATAACAAACAGAAGGATGGTTGTAGACGATAACAAACAGAAGAAGGATGGTTGTAGACGATAACAAACAGAAGAAGGATGGTTGTAGACGATAACAAACAGAAGAAGGATGGTTGTAGATGATAACAAACAGAAGGATGGTTGTAGACGATAACAAACAGAAGAAGGATGGTTGTAGACGATAACAAACAGAAGAAGGATGGTTGTAGATGATAACAAACAGAAGGATGGTTGTAGACGATAACAAACAGAAGGATGGTTGTAGACGATAACAAACAGAAGAAGGATGGTTGTAGACGATAACAAACAGAAGAAGGATGGTTGTAGATGATAACAAACAGAAGAAGGATGGTTGTAGACGATAACAAACAGAAGAAGGATGGTTGTAGACGATAACAAACAGAAGAGGGATGGTTGTAGATGATAACAAACAGAAGAAGGATGGTTGTAGACGATAAACAGAAGAATGATGGTTGTAGACGATAATAAACAGAAGAGGGATGGTTGTAGATGATAACAAACAGAAGAAGGATGGTTGTAGACGATAAACAGAAGAATGATGGTTGTAGACAATAACAAACAGAAGAAGGATGGTTGTAGATGATATCAAACAGAAGGATGGTTGTAGACGATAACAAACAGAAGAAGGATGGTTGTAGACGATAACAAACAGAAGAAGGATGGTTGTAGATGATAAACAGAAGAAGGATGGTTGTAGACGATAACAAACAGAAGAAGGATGGTTGTAGACGATAACAAACAGAAGAAGGATGGTTGTAGATGATAAACAGAAGAAGGATGGTTGTAGACGATAACAAACAGAAGAAGGATGGTTGTAGACGATAACAAACAGAAGAGGGATGGTTGTAGACGATAACAAACAGAAGAAGGATGGTTGTAGACGATAACAAACAGAAGAAGGATGGTTGTAGACGATAACAAACAGAAGAAGGATGGTTGTAGACGATAACAAACAGAAGAAGGATGGTTGTAGATGATAACAAACAGAAGAAGGATGGTTGTAGACGATAACAAACAGAAGAAGGATGGTTGTAGACGATAACAAACAGAAGAAGGATGGTTGTAGACGATAACAAACAGAAGAGGGATGGTTGTAGACGATAACAAACAGAAGAAGGATGGTTGTAGACGATAACAAACAGAAGAAGGATGGTTGTAGACGATAACAAACAGAAGAAGGATGGTTGTAGACGATAACAAACAGAAGAGGGATGGTTGTAGACGATAACAAACAGAAGAAGGATGGTTGTAGACGATAACAAACAGAAGAAGGATGGTTGTAGACGATAACAAACAGAAGAAGGATGGTTGTAGACGATAACAAACAGAAGAAGGATGGTTGTAGATGATAACAAACAGAAGGATGGTTGTAGACGATAACAAAAAGAAGAGGGATGGTTGTAGATGATAACAAACAGAAGAAGGATGGTTGTAGATGATAAACAGAAGAGGGATGGTTGTAGATGATAACAAACAGAAGGAGGATGGTTGTAGACGATAACAAACAGAAGAAGGATGGTTGCAGACGATAACAAACAGAAGAAGGATGGTTGTAGACGATAACAAACAGAAGAAGGATGGTTGTAGACGATAAACAGAAGAAGGATGGTTGTAGACGATAACAAACAGAAGAAGGATGGTTGTAGACGATAACAAACAGAAGAGGGATGGTTGTAGACGATAACAAACAGAAGAAGGATGGTTGTAGACGATAACAAACAGAAGAAGGATGGTTGTAGATGATAACAAACAGAAGAAGGATGGTTGTAGACGATAACAAACAGAAGAAGGATGGTTGTAGATGATAACAAACAGAAGAAGGATGGTTGTAGATGATAACAAACAGAAGAAGGATGGTTGTAGATGATAACAAACAGAAGAAGGATGGTTGTAGATGATAACAAACAGAAGAAGGATGGTTGTAGATGATAACAAACAGAAGAAGGATGGTTGTAGATGATAACAAACAGAAGAAGGATGGTTGTAGACGATAACAAACAGAAGAAGGATGGTTGTAGATGATAACAAACAGAAGAAGGATGGTTGTAGATGATAACAAACAGAAGAAGGATGGTTGTAGACGATAACAAACAGAAGAAGGATCGTTGTAGATGATAACAAACAGAAGAAGGATGGTTGTAGATGATAACAAACAGAAGAAGGATGGTTGTAGACGATAAACAGAAGAAGGATGGTTGTAGATGATAACAAACAGAAGAGGGATGGTTGTAGACGATAACAAACAGAAGAAGGATGGTTGTAGACGATAACAAACAGAAGAAGGATGGTTGTAGACGATAACAAACAGAAGAAGGATGGTTGTAGATGATAACAAACAGAAGAAGGATGGTTGTAGATGATAACAAACAGAAGAAGGATGGTTGTAGATGATAACAAACAGAAGAAGGATGGTTGTAGATGATAACAAACAGAAGAAGGATGGTTGTAGATGATAACAAACAGAAGAAGGATGGTTGTAGATGATAACAAACAGAAGAAGGATGGTTGTAGATGATAACAAACAGAAGAAGGATGGTTGTAGATGATAACAAACAGAAGAAGGATGGTTGTAGACGATAACAAACAGAAGAGGGATGGTTGTAGACGATAACAAACAGAAGAAGGATGGTTGTAGATGATAACAAACAGAAGAAGGATGGTTGTAGACGATAACAAACAGAAGAAGGATGGTTGTAGACGATAACAAACAGAAGAAGGATGGTTGTAGATGATAACAAACAGAAGAAGGATGGTTGTAGATGATAACAAACAGAAGAAGGATGGTTGTAGACGATAACAAACAGAAGAAGGATGGTTGTAGACGATAACAAACAGAAGAAGGATGGTTGTAGATGATAACAAACAGAAGAAGGATGGTTGTAGATGATAACAAACAGAAGAAGGATGGTTGTAGACGATAACAAACAGAAGAAGGATGGTTGTAGACGATAACAAAGTAGTTTGCTACATGAGTGCTGGTATGTGACAACAACTCTCACCTGGTTTGGTGTTTTCAATGAAGCCGTACTTGGGTGGGCGGAGCAACCACACCTGCAGGTTCTTCCTGGGCGTGTCCTGCTCCGATACGCTGATGTGATTGGTGGACAGCTGCACGCGACCTCCTTCTTGCACCTGCCCACCAAAGAACTACACCACATTAGCCATCAAGAGCTAAATACCTCCAATTACAACTAACTAGCAGCACTCGTGCAGCCTGGTGACGCTACCACTAATGTGTCGGCACGTCACGGTTGTCTCCGAGAATTTGGTGATTTTGTGCTTATTGACAATCGAAGATCACGACAGGTTGGATTTCATCTGTCCCAAATGTGAACCACAGCTCTCTAGCAATGGTAGCACTCGTACGAACTTGTGGCGCTACCGCTAATATTTTGGCAAATCACGGTTGTCTCCAAAAAGGTGGTGGTTTTAAGTTATTGGTGGTTTTGTGGTTATTGATAACGAAGATCACGACAGGTTGGATTTCATCTGTCCCAAAAGTGAACCATAGCTCTGTCGCAATGGCAGCACTCGTGCAGCCTCGTGACGTTAGCGCTAATGTTTTGGCAAGTAATGGTTGTCTACAACAAGTTGGTGGTTTTGTGCTTATTGATAATGAAGATCACGACAGGTTGGATTTCATCTGTCCCAAAAGTGAACCACAGCTCTCTAGCATTGGCAGCACTCGTGCAGCCTTGTGACGCTACTGCTAATATGTTGGCAAGTCACGGTTGTCTCCAAAAAGTTGGTGGTTATTGACAATAGAAGATCACGACAGGTTGGATTTCATCTGTCCCAAAAGTGAACCACAGCTCTGTAGCAATGGCAGCACTCGTGCACACTCCATGCTTGACTGTAGACGAGACAGATTGTGTTGGCAGATGTTTGTGCGTGGATAGTACATTCATGCAGCTGCACACTGACTACTCATAGAGGTTAAACAAAGGAGGACCTTTATGGCTCCGCCCACGCTGACCACGGGCACTCGTGCGTGCACAGGTGTGTGCACAGGTGTGATGGTGATGGTGAGCATCTGGTTGTCAAGGCGATGGTTGTCAGAGTCGTACACCACAAAGTGGAAGACGTCCGTGACCGGCTGGTCGCCCGTCTCTAACGTGGTGACGTAACTGTGGAGAGGACAAGATGCTGAAACCTTCACACTCCTCTACTAGATACTATTAATATTACTCAGTACTACCTACTACTACTACTATTACTCAGTACTACATACTACTACTACTATTACTCAGTACTACATACTCCTAATATTACTCAGTACTACTACTACTACTATTACTCAGTACTAGATACTACTACTATTACTCAGTACTACATACTACTACTATTACTCAGTACTACATACTACTACTACTATTACTCAGTACTACATACTCCTAATATTACTCAGTACTACATACTACTACTATTACTCAGTACTACCTACTACTACTACTATTACTCAGTACTACATACTACTACTATTACTCAGTACTACATACTACTACTATTACTCAGTACTAGATACTACTACTATTACTCAGTACTAGATACTACTACTATTACTCAGTACTACATACTACTACTATTACTCAGTACTACATACTACTACTATTACTCAGTACTACATACTACTACTATTACTCAGTACTACATACTACTACTATTACTCAGTACTACATACTACTACTATTACTCAGTACTACATACTACTACTATTACTCAGTACTACATACTCCTAATATTACTCAGTACTACCTACTACTACTATTACTCAGTACTACATACTACTATTACTCAGTACTAGATACTACTACTATTACTCAGTACTACCTACAACTACTATTACTCAGTACTACATACTATTACTATTACTCAGTACTACATACTACTACTATTACTCAGTACTAGATACTACTACTATTACTCAGTACTAGATACTACTACTACTCAGTACTACATACTATTACTATGTACTACATACTACTATTACTCAGTACTACCTACTACTACTATTACTCAGTACTACCTACTACTACTATTACTCAGTACTAGATACTACTACTATTACTCAGTACTACATACTACTACTATTACTCAGTACTACATACTACTACTATTACTCAGTACTAGATACTACTACCATTACTCAGTACTAGATACTACTACCATTACTCAGTACTACATACTACTACCATTACTCAGTACTAGATACTACTACCATTACTCAGTACTACATACTACTACCATTACTCAGTACTAGATACTACTACCATTACTCAGTACTAGATACTACTACTATTACTCAGTACTAGATACTACTACTATTACTCAGTACTACATACTACTACCATTACTCAGTACTACATACTACTACCATTACTCAGTACTACATACTACTACCATTACTCAGTACTAGATACTACTACTATTACTCAGTACTAGATACTACTACTATTACTCAGTACTAGATACTACTACTATTACTCAGTACTACATACTACTACCATTACTCAGTACTACATACTACTACCATTACTCAGTACTACATACTACTACCATTACTCAGTACTAGATACTACTACTATTACTCAGTACTAGATACTACCACTACTCAGTACTAGATACTACTACTATTACTCAGTACTAGATACTACTACCATAACTCAGTACTAGATAGGACAGCTGTATATAAAACTGTCAAGACTGGCAATCAATCAATCAATCAATCAAAGATTATTTATATAGCCTTAAATCACAAATGTCTCAAAGGGCTGACTAGATAGGACAGCTGTAGATAGAACAGCTGTAAAAATAGCTGTCAAGACTAGAGGACAGTTAATGATAGAGCTGTCAAGACTAGATAGAACAGGTGTAGATAGAGCTGTCAAGACTAGATAGGACAGCGGTAGATAGAACTGTCAAACCTAGATAGAACAGCTGTAAAAATAGCTGTCAAGACTAGAGGACAGTTAATGATAGAGCTGTCAAGACTAGATAGAACAGGTGTAGATGGAGCTGTCAAAACTAGATAGGACAGCTGTATGTATAGCTGTCAAGACTAGATAGAACAGGTGTAGATGGAGCTGTCAAAACTAGATAGGACAGCTGTATGTATAGCTGTCAAGACTAGATAGAACAGGTGTAGATAGAGCTGTCAAAACTAGATAGGACAGGTGTAGATAGAGCTGTCAAAACTAGATAGGACAGCTGTATGTATAGCTGTCAAGACTAGATAGGACAGATGTAGATAGATCTGTCAAGACTAGATAGAACAGCTGTAGATAGAGCTGTCAAAACTAGATAGGACAGTTGTAGGTACAGCTGTCAAGACTAGATAGGACACTAGATAGGACAGCTGTATATAGAGCTGTCCAGACTAGAGGGGACAGCTGTAGATAGAGCAGTCAATACTAGATAAAACAGGTGTAGATAGAGCTTTCAAGACTAGATAGGACAGCTGTAAAAAGAGCTGTCAAGACTAGATAGGACAGTTAAAGATAGAGCTGTCAAGACTAGATAGGACAGATAAAGATAGAACTGTCTAGACTAGATAGGACAGTTAAAGATAGAACTGTCCAGACTAGATAGGACAGTTAAAGATAGAACTGTCTAGACTAGATAGGACAGTTAAAGATAGCACTGTCTAGACTAGATAGGACAGTTAAAGGTAGAACTGTCTAGACTAGATAGGACAGTTAAAGATAGAACTGTTTAGATAGGACAGTTAAAGATAGAACTGTCTATACTAGATAGGACAGTTAAAGATAGAACTGTCTAGACTAGAGAGGACAGTTAAAGATAGAACTGTCTAGACTAGATAGGACAGTTAAAGATAGAACTGTCTAGACTAGATAGGACAGTTAAAGATAGAACTGTTTAGACTAGATAGGACAGTTAAAGATAGAACTGTTTAGACTAGATAGGACAGTTAAAGATAGAACTATCTAGACTAGATAAGACAGTTAAAGATAGAACTGTTTAGACTAGATAGGACAGTTAAAGATAGAACTGTCTATACTAGATAGGACAGTTAAAGATAGAACTGTTTGTGTGTGTGTGTGTGTGTGTGTGTGTGTGTGTGTGTGTGTGTGTGTGTGTGTGTGTGTGTGTGTGTGTGGTGACCTGATGGTGTTGAGGGTGATGTCCTCCATGGTGAAGGTGTGCGTGTGCGTGTGTGTGTGTGTGTGTG
Organism: Entelurus aequoreus; assembly: GCF_033978785.1. Lineage (NCBI taxonomy): Eukaryota > Metazoa > Chordata > Actinopteri > Syngnathiformes > Syngnathidae > Entelurus > Entelurus aequoreus. Next base: position 1,570,319 of record NC_084747.1, read on the forward strand.
TGTGTGTGTGTGTAGTGACCTGATGGTGTTGAGGGTGATGTCCTCCATGGTGAAGGCGTGCGTGTGTGTGTGTGTGTGTGTGTGTGTGTGTGTGTGTGTGTGTGTGTGTGTGTGGTGACCTGATGGTGTTGAGGTTGATGTCCTCCATGGTGAAGGTGGAGAACTCCCTGAGTGGTTGAGGGTCATGCTGGGTGAGAGTCCTGGTCAACACTCCATACATGGGCACTGACACCAGCTGCACTCTGACCTCATCATCTGATGACCTCGTGTCCTAGCACACATCACAACATTAGATGACCTCGTGTCCTAGCACACACACACACACACACACACATCACAACATATGACCTCGTGTCCTAGCGCACACACACATCACAACATATGATGACCTCGTGTCCTAGCGCACACACACACACATCACACACACACACATCACAACATATGATGACCTCGTGTCCTAGCACACACACACACACACACACACATCACAACATATGACCTCGTGTCCTAGCGCACACACACATCACAACATATGATGACCTCATGTCCTAGCACACACACACACACATCACACACACACACATCACAACATATGATGACCTCGTGTCCTAGCGCACACACACACACATCACAACATATGATGACCTCATGTCCTAGCGCACACACACACACATCACAACATATGATGACCTCATGTCCTAGCACACACGCACACACATCACAACATATGATGACCTCGTGTCCTATCGCACACACACATCACAACATATGACCTCGTGTCCTAGCGCACACACACATCACAACATATGATGGCCTCGTGTCCTAGCGCACACACACACACATCACAACATATGATGACCTCATGTCCTAGCACACACACACACACATCACACACACACACATCACAACATATGATGACCTCGTGTCCTAGCGCACACACACACACATCACAACATATGATGACCTCATGTCCTAGCACACACACACACACACACACACATCACAACATATGATGAGGATTAGGATTACAATTATTTTTATGATTATGATATTGAATGATTATGATTACGATAATGATTATGTTTATGATTACGATTATGATTATGATTACGATTATGATTATGTTTATGATTATGATTACGTTTATGATTATATTTACGGTTATATTTATGATTACGGTTATGTTTATGATTACGGTTATGATTATGGTTATGTTTACGATTATGTTTATGATTATGTTTATGATTACGAGTATGTTTATGATTATGTTTATGATTACAATTATGTTTATGATTACGGTTCTGTTTATGATTACGTTTATGATCGTGATTACGAGTACGATTATGTTTATGATTACGTTTATGATTGTGATTATGTTTATGATCGTGATTACGATTATGATTGTTTATGATTATTACGATTATGATTATGATCATGATTACGATAATGATTACGATTATGTTTATGTTTATCATTATGAGTACGATTATGTTTATGATTATAATTATGTTTATGATTATGATTACAATTATGTTTATGATTATGATTACGATTATGACTACGATGATAATGATGATGATCACAATTATGATGAATACGATGATGATGATGATTACAATTAAGTTTACAATTATGATTACGATGATGATTATGATGATGATTATTATGATTATGATGATAATTATGATTATGATTACAATTATGATGACTATAATTATGATTGTTTATGATTATGATGATGAATGATCACAATGATGATGATGATGATGCAAGGCCTCACAGTGTAGGCCAGGTGTGAGCGTCTGATGACTGTGCTGCTTCTCTTGCCCACTTCCAGGGAGAGACTGGAGGCGGGGTCTCGCTGCGGCCCGTCGTCACGCGCGCCCGACACCGCCACCCGCACCACCGTGGTTGCCATGGCGATGCCGTCGCTGACAGAGAAGGTGATGGCGTCTTCCTGGCTGGAGAGCCCGGCGTGGCGATACAGTAGATTGTTGTGCGTGACATCACTGAAGGTGAAGACGTCACCTGGAGGGCAGAGAAACATGCAATTAACTTCCTGTTGTCATCTCAACTTCCTGTTTGTCCCGTCAGAACTTCCCGTTTGTGTCATCAATCATAACTTCCTATTTGTGTCGTCATAACTTCCTGTTAATGTCATCAATCATAACTTCCTGTTTGTCTCGTTAGAACTTCCCGTTTGTGTCATCAATCATAACTTCCTGTTTGTGTTGAAATAACTTCCTGTTTGTGTCGTCAGAACTTCTTGTTTATGTCATCAATCGTAACTTCTTGTTTGTGTTCTCATAACTTCCTGTTTTTGTTGTCATAACTTCTTGTTTATGTCATCAATCGTAACTTCCTGTTTGTGTTGTCATAACTCCCAGGTTTGTGTCGTCATAACTTCCTGTTTGTGTCATCAATCATAACTTCCCGTTTGTGTCATAACTTCCTGTTTTTGTTGTCATAACTTCCTGTTTGTGTCGTCATAACTTCCTGTTTGTGTCGTCATAACTTCCTGTTTGTGTCGTCATAACTTCCTGTTTGTGTCTTAAATCGTAACTTCCTGTTTTTGTCATCATAATTTTCTGTTTGTGTCACCATTTATAACTTCCTGTTTGTGTCGTCATAACTTCTTGTTTATGTCATCAATCGTAACTTCTTGTTTGTGTTCTCATAACTTCCTGTTTTTGTTGTCATAACTTCTTGTTTATGTCATCAATCATAACTTCCTGTTTGTGTTGTCATAACTTACGGTTTGTGTCGTCATAACTTCCTGTTTGTGTCATCAATCATAACTTCCCGTTTGTGTCATAACTTCCTGTTTTTGTTGTCATAACTTCCTGTTTGTGTCGTCATAACTTCCTGTTTGTGTCATCATAACTTCCTGTTTGTGTCTTAAATCGTAACTTCCTGTTTTTGTCATCATAATTTCCTGTTTGTGTCATCATTTATAACTTCCCGTTTGTGTCGTCATAACTTCCTGTTTGTGTCTTCAATCGTAACTTCCTGTTTTTGTCATCATAACTTCCTGTTTTTGTTGTCATAACTTCCTGTTTGTGTCGTCATAACTTCCTGTTTGTGTCATCAGTCATAACTTCCTGTTTGTGTCGTCATAACTTCCTGTTTTTGTTGTCATAACTTCCTGTTTGTGTCGTCATAACTTCCTGTTTGTGTCATCAGTCATAACTTCCTGTTTGTGTCGTCATAACTTCCTGTTTGTGTCGTCATAACTTCCTGTTTGTGTCATCAGTCATAACTTCCTGTTTGTGTCATCAGTCATAACTTCCTGTTTGTGTCATCAGTCATAACTTCCTGTTTGTGTCATCAGTCATAACTTCCTGTTTGTGTCATCAATCATAACTTCCTGTTTGTCTCATGAATCATAAATTCCTGTTTTTGTTGTCATGACTTCCCGTTTGTGTCATAACTTCCTGTGTGTGTCGTCATAACTTCCTGTTTGTGTCGTCGATATTGATAAAGATGACATCATACTGATATTGATAAAGGTGACGTCATATTGAGGTTGATAAAGGTGACGTCATATTGAGGTTGACAAAGGTGACGTCATATTGAGGTTGACAAAGGTGACGTCATATTGAGGTTGATAAAGGTGACGTCATATTGAGGTTGACAAAGGTGACGTCATATTGAGGTTGACAAAGGTGACGTCATATTGAGGTTGGTAAAGGTGACGTCATATTGAGGTTGACAAAGGTGACGTCATATTGAGGTTGACAAAGGTGACGTCATATTGAGGTTGACAAAGGTGACGTCATATTGAGGTTGATAAAGGTGACGTCATATTGAGGTTGACAAAGGTGACGTCATATTGAGGTTGACAAAGGTGACGTCATATTGAGGTTGACAAAGGTGACGTCATATTGAGGTTGACAAAGGTGACGTCATATTGAGGTTGGCAAAGGTGACGTCATATTGAGGTTGACAAAGGTGACGTCATATTGAGGTTGACAAAGGTGACGTCATATTGAGGTTGACAAAGGTGACGTCATATTGAGGTTGACAAAGGTGACGTCATATTGAGGTTGACAAAGGTGACGTCATATTGAGGTTGACAAAGGTGACGTCATATTGAGGTTGGTAAAGGTGACGTCATATTGAGGTTGACAAAGGTGACGTCATATTGAGGTTGGTAAAGGTGACGTCATATTGAGGTTGACAAAGGTGACGTCATATTGAGGTTGGTAAAGGTGACGTCATGTGTATGTTGACAGAGGTGTGCGTCACCGTTGTCCATGGTGGCGTGGCGTCCATCTTGAGTCTTCACCAAGTGTCCGTGATGTGGAGCGTCCACCACCTCAAACTCCAGCTCGTCAGGGGGCGTGTCCACGTCGCTGACGGCTAGATGCTGAACACCTGCCGACCAATGAGAAGTCAGATGAGTCATGTTTCATTGTGAGCATCCACTTGACATTTATTCATGAATAATTAGCATCAAAGACATGGATTACATCTCAAATGAAAACAAATATCTGGTATTATTAAAATGTTTTATTGATGAATAATTTATGTATTTAATATGTTATTAACCTGTCTTATTATCATTATTATATTATAATGTTGTTTTCTTGATGAATAAACCAACATTTAATATGTTATTAACCTGTCTTATTATCATAACTCATTATTATAAATGTTTGATTCATTGAATGTATTTTCTAGAATAATACATTTTTTATTAACGTAATAATATTCTTTTTTGTTTGTTTACATTTATCTCCATGGAATATACGTTGAAAACAAACAATAATGAATAAATAATAATGTACGCATTTAATAAGGATTTTATTTCTCATTATCATTTCTACATTTGACATCATATTTCATGAATTTAATTACTGAATTCCATTACGTCATTTTGGAATCATTTTTTTCTGTTTAAATAATATGTAAATATAAGTATTTTTCATTTATTTAATAATCCAGCGTTTCATTATAATTTATCAAGTGAATGTGTTAATTTATTTATTGAATTATTTATATGATAATTACAATGTAAATATATTAATATCAATGTTATTATCATTGTTATGTATATCATTTCTAATAAAATAGCTCATTGCTAATTCATCCATTTTATTTGTACAATAAGCAGAAAACATGAAAAAAAATCGGAATTTTTAATTACAATAAAATATTTCATAAATGTAGACTTGTAACTTATTAATTAAAGTCAAATGTATTGTATTATTTAATTGGACTTTCATGATTACTGTTACACATTTAATAATCACGTTCTTTCTTGTGCACTTTTTATTTAGTCTTTTACTGCACTTAGCACAGATTATATATATATATATATATATGTATGTATGTATGTATATATGTATGTATGTATATATATATATGCATATATATATGCATATATATATGCATATATATATATGCATATATATATACGCATATATGTGTGTGTATATATATATATATATATATATATATATATATATATATATATATATATATATATATATATATATATATATATATATATATATATGTGTGTGTATATATATATATATATATACACACACTAAATATATATATATATATATATATGTGTATATATATATATATATATGCATATATATATATATATATATGCATATATATATATATATATATATGCATATATATATATATATGCATATATACATATATATGCATATATATACATGCATATGCATATATATATGCATATATATATATACATGCATATGCATATATATATATGCATATATATATATATATGCATATATATATGTATATGCATATATATATACATATATATGCATATATATATACATATATATGCATATATATATATGCATATATATATATGCATATATATATATATGCATATATATATATATGCATATACATATATATGCATATATATATATATGCATATACATATATATGCATATACATATATATGCATATACATATATATGCATATATATATATATATATATATATATATATATATATATATATATATATATATATATATATATATATATATATATATATATATATATATATATATATATATATATATATATATATGTTTAAAAAAACCTAACATAAGCATTATCTGGGTAAGATTGAATCAATTGGGAGGGTCCAGATTACATGAAGCTCAGGAAGCAGTAAATTGAACGATGCGGACACGTTTGTTACTGGATACTTTCTAATATGCCTTGTAAGTAATATGCAACTAGAAATATTTGATACTTGTTTGTATTGACACATGTCCTGTTTTATTGTTCAATATTGTGTGCTTGGCTGTGGTGTATCTGCCGGCTCCTATATGTTTACCTTTTGTGAAGGACTTGAGTAAAAGAGAAGAAACATTTAGACGCTAACTGGCTGTGCTGCTTACCCACTGGAGTCTGACCCCCCATGCCCACCTCCAGGAGCGGGTCCAGAACCTGGAACATGGGCGGCTGCTGATGGTTGGACAGCAGCTGGATGGCAAAGTCCAGCTCGGGAGTCGTGTGCTGGCCGTCTGACACTGAACGCATCAGAGAACACATCAGAGAACACATCAGAGAAGACACCAGAGAAGACATCAGAGAACACATCAGAGAAGACATCAGAGAAGACACCAGAGAAGACATCAGAGAACACATCAGAGAACACATCAGAGAAGACACCAGAGAAGACACCAGAGAAGACACCAGAGAAGACATCAGAGAACACATCAGAGAAGACACCAGAGAAGACACCAGAGAAGACATCAGAGAAGACATCAGAGAACACATCAGAGAAGACATCAGAGAAGACACCAGAGAAGACACCAGAGAAGACATCAGAGAACACATCAGAGAAGACATCAGAGAAGACACCAGAGAAGACATCAGAGAACACATCAGAGAAGACACCAGAGAAGACATCAGAGAAGACATCGGAGAAGAAGACTAGATGTACACTATCTGTGTGTTAGCATGTCAGGTTCCTCATCAAGACATGTTTGACGTGTTAGCATGACAGCCAGATGAAGATGATGAAGATGATGAAGATGAGAGCACTCCTGAGAGGAGCAAATGAAAAATGGTGGAGATAAAAGGAGGATTGAAGGAGGAAGAGGAAGATGAGGAGGAAGATGAAGATGAAGGTGAGGAGGAAGATGAAGAGGAAGGTGAGGAGGAAGATGAAGGTGAGGAGGAAGAGGAAGGTGAGGAGGAAGAGGAAGGTGAAGGTGAGGAGGAAGAGGAAGGTGAGGAGGAAGATGAAGGTGAGGAGGAAGAGGAAGGTGAAGGTGAGGAGGAAGATGAAGAGGAAGGTGAGGAGGAAGAGGAAGATGAAGGTGAGGAGGAAGAGGAAGGTGAAGGTGTGGAGGAAGATGAAGAGGAAGGTGAGGAGGAAGATGAAGGTGAGGAGGAAGATGAAGGTGAGGAGGAAGAGGAAGGTGAGGAGGAAGATGAAGGTGAGGAGGAAGATGAAGAGGAAGGTGAGGAGGAAGAGGAAGGTGAGGAGGAAGATGAAGGTGAGGAGGAAGGTGAGGAGGAAGATGAAGGTGAAGATGAAGGTGAGGAGGAAGATGAAGGTGAGGAGGAAGATCAAGGTGAGGAGGAAGATGAAGGTGAGGAGGAAGATGAAGATGAAGGTGAGGAGGAAGATGAAGATGAAGGTGAGGAGGAAGATGAAGGTGAGGAGGAAGATGAAGATGAAGGTGAGGAGGAAGATGAAGGTGAGGAGGAAGATGAAGGTGAGGAGGAAGAGGAAGGTGAAGGTGAGGAGGAAGATGAAGAGGAAGGTGAGGAGGAAGAGGAAGGTGAGGAGGAAGATGAAGGTGAGGAGGAAGGTGAAGGTGAAGATGAAGGTGAGGAGGAAGATGAAGATGAGGAGGAAGATCAAGGTGAGGAGGAAGAGGAAGGTGAGGAGGAAGAGGAAGGTGAGGAGGAAGATGAAGGTGAGGAGGAAGATGAAGAGGAAGGTGAGGAGGAAGAGGAAGGTGAGGAGGAAGATGAAGGTGAGGAGGAAGGTGAAGGTGAAGATGAAGGTGAGGAGGAAGATGAAGATGAGGAGGAAGATCAAGGTGAGGAGGAAGATCAAGGTGAGGAGGAAGATGAAGATGAAGGTGAGGAGGAAGATGAAGATGAAGGTGAGGAGGAAGATGAAGGTGAAGGTGAGGAGGAAGATCAAGGTGAGGAGGAAGATGAAGAGGAAGGTGAGGAGGAAGAGGAAGGTGAAGGTGAGGAGGAAGAGGAAGGTGAGGAGGAAGATGAAGGTGAGGAGGAAGAGGAAGGTGAAGGTGAGGAGGAAGATGAAGAGGAAGGTGAGGAGGAAGAGGAAGATGAAGGTGAGGAGGAAGATCAAGGTGAGGAGGAAGATGAAGAGGAAGGTGAGGAGGAAGAGGAAGGTGAAGGTGAGGAGGAAGAGGAAGGTGAGGAGGAAGATGAAGGTGAGGAGGAAGAGGAAGGTGAAGGTGAGGAGGAAGATGAAGAGGAAGGTGAGGAGGAAGAGGAAGATGAAGGTGAGGAGGAAGAGGAAGGTGAAGGTGTGGAGGAAGATGAAGAGGAAGGTGAGGAGGAAGATGAAGGTGAGGAGGAAGATGAAGGTGAGGAGGAAGAGAAAGGTGAGGAGGAAGATGAAGGTGAGGAGGAAGATGAAGAGGAAGGTGAGGAGGAAGAGGAAGGTGAGGAGGAAGATGAAGGTGAGGAGGAAGGTGAGGAGGAAGATGAAGGTGAAGATGAAGGTGAGGAGGAAGATGAAGGTGAGGAGGAAGATCAAGGTGAGGAGGAAGATGAAGGTGAGGAGGAAGATGAAGATGAAGGTGAGGAGGAAGATGAAGATGAAGGTGAGGAGGAAGATGAAGGTGAGGAGGAAGATGAAGATGAAGGTGAGGAGGAAGATGAAGGTGAGGAGGAAGATGAAGGTGAGGAGGAAGAGGAAGGTGAAGGTGAGGAGGAAGATGAAGAGGAAGGTGAGGAGGAAGAGGAAGGTGAGGAGGAAGATGAAGGTGAGGAGGAAGGTGAAGGTGAAGATGAAGGTGAGGAGGAAGATGAAGATGAGGAGGAAGATCAAGGTGAGGAGGAAGAGGAAGGTGAGGAGGAAGAGGAAGGTGAGGAGGAAGATGAAGGTGAGGAGGAAGATGAAGAGGAAGGTGAGGAGGAAGAGGAAGGTGAGGAGGAAGATGAAGGTGAGGAGGAAGGTGAAGGTGAAGATGAAGGTGAGGAGGAAGATGAAGATGAGGAGGAAGATCAAGGTGAGGAGGAAGATCAAGGTGAGGAGGAAGATGAAGATGAAGGTGAGGAGGAAGATGAAGATGAAGGTGAGGAGGAAGATGAAGGTGAGGAGGAAGATGAAGATGAAGGTGAGGAGGAAGATGAAGGTGAGGAGGAAGATGAAGATGAGGAGGAAGATGAAGGTGAGGAGGAAGATGAAGATGAAGGTGAGGAGGAAGTGTTTACCTGTGAAATAGACGCTGAGGGACTCAGGTAGACCTGCAGGAAGTAAACATCACACACACATTATATATATTTTATGTAGCATAGCATCATGTAGCATTACATCATGTAGCATAGCATCATGTAGCATTACATCATGTAGCATTGCATCATGTAGCATAGCATCATGTAACATAGCATCATGTAGCATTGCATCATGTAGCATAGCATCATGTAACATAGCATCATGTAACATAGCATCATGTAGCATAGCATCATGTAGCATTACATCATGTAGCATAGCATCATGTAGCATTACATCATGTAGCATTGCATCATGTAGCATAGCATCATGTAACATAGCATCATGTAGCATTACATCATGTAGCATAGCATCATGTAGCCTAGCATCATGTAACATAGCATCATGTAGCATTGCATCATGTAGCATAGCATCATGTAGCATTATACCATGTAGCATAACTTCATGTAGCATTACACCATGTAGCATAGATAGCATTATATAGCATAGCATGTGGTAATTAGTGCTGTGGAGATTTATTGTTATGAAGTGTGATGATGTCATGGTGTTGAGTGACGACGTCATGGTGTTCAGTGACGACGTCATGGTGTTCAGTGATGATGTGATGGTGTTCAGTGACGACGTCATGGTGTTCAGTGATGATGTGATGGTGTTCAGTGACGACGTCATGGTGTTCAGTGACGACGTCATGGTGTTCAGTGACGACGTCATGGTGTTCAGTGACGACGTCATGATGTTCAGTGACGACGTCATGGTGTTGAGTGATGATGTGATGGTGTTCAGTGATGATGTGATGGTGTTCAGTGACGACGTCATGGTGTTGAGTGATGATGTGATGGTGTTCAGTGACGACGTCATGGTGTTCAGTGACGACGTCATGGTGTTCAGTGACGACGTCATGGTGTTCAGTGACGACGTCATGGTGTTCAGTGACGACGTCATGGTGTTGAGTGATGATGTGATGGTGTTCAGTGATGATGTGATGGTGTTCAGTGACGACGTCATGGTGTTGAGTGATGATGTGATGGTGTTCAGTGACGACGTCATGGTGTTCAGTGACGACGTCATGGTGTTCAGTGACGACGTCATGGTGTTCAGTGACGACGTCATGGTGTTCAGTGACGACGTGATGGTGTTCAGTGACGACGTGATGGTGTTCAGTGACGACGTGATGGTGTTGAGTGATGAAGTGATGGTGTTCAGTGACGACGTCATGGTGTTCAGTGACAACGTCATGGTGTTCAGTGACGACGTCATGATGTTCAGTGACGATGTGATGGTGTTGAGTGATGATGTGATGGTGTTGAGTGATGATGTGATGGTGCTGAGTGATGATGTGATGGTGCTGAGTGATGATGTGATGGTGTTGAGTGATGATGTGATGGTGTTGAGTGACGACGTGATGGTGTTGAGTGACGATGTGATGGTGTTGAGTGATGGTGTTGAGTGATGATGTGATGGTGTTGAGTGATGACGTGATGGTGTTGAGTGATGACGTGATGGTGTTGAGTGACGATGTGATGGTGTTGAGTGATGATGTGATGGTGTTGAGTGATGATGTGATGGTGTTGAGTGACGACGTGATGGTGTTGAGTGACGATGTGATGGTGTTGAGTGATGGTGTTGAGTGACGACGTCATGGTGTTCAGTGACGACGTCATGGTGTTGAGTGATGATGTGATGGTGTTCAGTGATGATGTGATGGTGTTCAGTGACGACGTCATGGTGTTGAGTGATGATGTGATGGTGTTCAGTGACGACGTCATGGTGTTCAGTGACGACGTCATGGTGTTCAGTGACGACGTCATGGTGTTCAGTGACGACGTCATGGTGTTCAGTGACGACGTGATGGTGTTCAGTGACGACGTGATGGTGTTCAGTGACGACGTGATGGTGTTGAGTGATGAAGTGATGGTGTTCAGTGACGACGTCATGGTGTTCAGTGACAACGTCATGGTGTTCAGTGACGACGTCATGATGTTCAGTGACGATGTGATGGTGTTGAGTGATGATGTGATGGTGTTGAGTGATGATGTGATGGTGCTGAGTGATGATGTGATGGTGCTGAGTGATGATGTGATGGTGTTGAGTGATGATGTGATGGTGTTGAGTGACGACGTGATGGTGTTGAGTGACGATGTGATGGTGTTGAGTGATGGTGTTGAGTGATGATGTGATGGTGTTGAGTGACGACGTGATGGTGTTCAGTGACGACGTCATGGTGTTCAGTGACAACGTCATGGTGTTCAGTGACGACGTCATGATGTTCAGTGACGATGTGATGGTGTTGAGTGATGACGTGATGGTGTTGAGTGATGACGTGATGGTGTTGAGTGACGATGTGATGGTGTTGAGTGATGATGTGATGGTGTTGAGTGATGATGTGATGGTGTTGAGTGACGACGTGATGGTGTTGAGTGACAATGTGATGGTGTTGAGTGATGGTGTTGAGTGATGATGTGATGGTGTTGAGTGATGACGTGATGGTGTTGAGTGATGATGTGATGGTGTTGAGTGACGATGTGATGGTGTTGAGTGATGATGTGATGGTGTTGAGTGATGATGTGATGGTGTTGAGTGATGATGTGATGGTGTTGAGTGATGATGTGATGGTGTTGAGTGATGATGTGATGGTGTTGAGTGATGGTGTTGAGTGATGACGTGATGGTGTTGAGTGACGATGTGATGGTGTTCAGTGACGACGTCATGGTGTTCAGTGATGATGTGATGGTGTTCAGTGACGACGTCATGGTGTTCAGTGACGACGTCATGGTGTTCAGTGACGACGTCATGGTGTTCAGTGACGACGTCATGGTGTTCAGTGACGACGTCATGGTGTTGAGTGATGATGTGATGGTGTTCAGTGATGATGTGATGGTGTTCAGTGACGACGTCATGGTGTTGAGTGATGATGTGATGGTGTTCAGTGACGACGTCATGGTGTTCAGTGACGACGTCATGGTGTTCAGTGACGACGTCATGGTGTTCAGTGACGACGTCATGGTGTTCAGTGACGACGTGATGGTGTTCAGTGACGACGTGATGGTGTTCAGTGACGACGTGATGGTGTTGAGTGATGAAGTGATGGTGTTCAGTGACGACGTCATGGTGTTCAGTGACAACGTCATGGTGTTCAGTGACGACGTCATGATGTTCAGTGACGATGTGATGGTGTTGAGTGATGATGTGATGGTGTTGAGTGATGATGTGATGGTGCTGAGTGATGATGTGATGGTGCTGAGTGATGATGTGATGGTGTTGAGTGATGATGTGATGGTGTTGAGTGACGACGTGATGGTGTTGAGTGACGATGTGATGGTGTTGAGTGATGGTGTTGAGTGATGATGTGATGGTGTTGAGTGATGACGTGATGGTGTTGAGTGATGACGTGATGGTGTTGAGTGACGATGTGATGGTGTTGAGTGATGATGTGATGGTGTTGAGTGATGATGTGATGGTGTTGAGTGACGACGTGATGGTGTTGAGTGACGATGTGATGGTGTTGAGTGATGGTGTTGAGTGACGACGTCATGGTGTTCAGTGACGACGTCATGGTGTTGAGTGATGATGTGATGGTGTTCAGTGATGATGTGATGGTGTTCAGTGACGACGTCATGGTGTTGAGTGATGATGTGATGGTGTTCAGTGACGACGTCATGGTGTTCAGTGACGACGTGATGGTGTTCAGTGACGACGTGATGGTGTTCAGTGACGACGTGATGGTGTTGAGTGATGAAGTGATGGTGTTCAGTGACGACGTCATGGTGTTCAGTGACAACGTCATGGTGTTCAGTGACGACGTCATGATGTTCAGTGACGATGTGATGGTGTTGAGTGATGATGTGATGGTGTTGAGTGATGATGTGATGGTGCTGAGTGATGATGTGATGGTGCTGAGTGATGATGTGATGGTGTTGAGTGATGATGTGATGGTGTTGAGTGACGACGTGATGGTGTTGAGTGACGATGTGATGGTGTTGAGTGATGGTGTTGAGTGATGATGTGATGGTGTTGAGTGACGACGTGATGGTGTTCAGTGACGACGTCATGGTGTTCAGTGACAACGTCATGGTGTTCAGTGACGACGTCATGATGTTCAGTGACGATGTGATGGTGTTGAGTGATGACGTGATGGTGTTGAGTGATGACGTGATGGTGTTGAGTGACGATGTGATGGTGTTGAGTGATGATGTGATGGTGTTGAGTGATGATGTGATGGTGTTGAGTGACAACGTGATGGTGTTGAGTGACGATGTGATGGTGTTGAGTGATGGTGTTGAGTGATGATGTGATGGTGTTGAGTGATGACGTGATGGTGTTGAGTGATGATGTGATGGTGTTGAGTGACGATGTGATGGTGTTGAGTGATGATGTGATGGTGTTGAGTGATGATGTGATGGTGTTGAGTGATGATGTGATGGTGTTGAGTGATGATGTGATGGTGTTGAGTGATGATGTGATGGTGTTGAGTGATGGTGTTGAGTGATGACGTGATGGTGTTGAGTGACGATGTGATGGTGTTGAGTGACGATGTGATGGTGTTGAGTGATGATGTGATGGTGTTGAGTGATGATGTGATGGTGTTGAGTGATGATGTGATGGTGTTGAGTGATGATGTGATGGTGTTGAGTGATGATGTGATGGTGTTGAGTGATGACGTGATGGTGTTGAGTGACGACGTGATGGTGTTGAGTGACGATGTGATGGTGTTGAGTGACGATGTGATGGTGTTGAGTGACGATGTGATGGTGTTGAGTGATGATGTGATGGTGTTGAGTGATGATGTGATGGTGTTGAGTGACGATGTGATGGTGTTGAGTGATGATGTGATGGTGTTGAGTGATGATGTGATGGTGTTGAGTGATGATGTGATGGTGTTGAGTGATGATGTGATGGTGTTGAGTGACGATGTGATGGTGTTGAGTGATGATGTGATGGTGTTGAGTGATGATGTGATGGTGTTGAGTGATGATGTGATGGTGTTGAGTGATGATGTGATGGTGTTGAGTGATGATGTGATGGTGTTGAGTGATGATGTCACCTATGAAGGAGTACTGGTATAGTTCCTGCAGGTGTGAAGGAGGTCTAGGAGGTCTGTAGAGGATCTTGTGCTGGTCCACGTCTGCCTGACTGAAATGTTGGACTGA
>NC_084747.1:1587424-1644924 GCF_033978785.1 Entelurus aequoreus
ATATTTTGGTATTTCACTAATGCTAACTGTAGGCATGCTATTGTTAGCATTTTAGTATAGTACTGTTAGCATGTTAACTTTATTTTATTTTTTTTTAGCTCATTTTGCTTTTATTTTTTGTTATTGAACTTGCCTTTTTTTTAAAAAATCAAATAAATGGATCTATGTAGTGGTTTTGAGGGTAGGACTAGGACTGAGACTGGAATGAGAAGTAGAACTAGGACTGAGACTGGAATGAGAAGTAGAACTAGGACTGAGACTAGGACTGAGAAGGAAGTGGTGTGGCAGATCAGAGTTCTGGTCTTCAGTCCACACAGAACATGTTGACACCTCGGTCCAGTTCACTGACCTGGAACTGGAAAGAGTCGCTGGTGGTGCCGTGGCCAAAATGTCGGTACCAGACGGTGCCGTCGTCCACGTCCTGCTGGGTGAAGGAGGTGGTGCTGGTGTAGCCTCGCTCCTCCGATGGACTCCATCCTTCTGGGGGGCCGTCAGCTGGCATGGAGACCAGGACCACCTCACCTGGGGGGATGGATCACACCTGCTCAGTCCAGCACCGTGTCACTAATGACTTTTATTATCATTAATATTACTTATTGTTATCATTATGACCATTATTATCATTATTATTACTTATTGTTATCATTATGACCATTATTATCATTATTACTTATTGTTATCATTATGACCATTATTATCATTATTATTATTTTTGTTATCATTATGACCATTATTATCATTATTATTTTTTGTTATCATTTTGACCATTATTATCATTATTATTACTTATTGTTATCATTGTTACTAGAGTGTCACCAATGACCATTATTATCATTATTATTACTTATTGTTATCATTATGACCGTTATCATTAATATTACTTATTGTTATCATTATGACCATTATTATCATTATTATTTTTTTTTGTTATCATTATGACCATCATTATCATTATTATTACTTATTGTTATCATTGTTACTAGAGTGTCACTAATGACCATTATTACTTATTGTTATCATTATGACTATTATTATCATTATTATTATACTTATTGTTATCATTATGACCATTATTATTACTTATTGTTATCATTGTTACTAGAGTGTCACTAATGACCTTTATTATCATATTATTACTTATTGTTATCATTATGACTATTATTATCATTATTATTATACTTATTGTTATCATTATGACCATTATTATCATTATTATTACTTATTGTTATCATTGTTACTAGAGTGTCACTAATGACCATTATTACTTATTGTTATCATTATGACTATTATTATCATTATTATTATACTTATTGTTATCATTATGACCATTATTATTACTTATTGTTATCATTGTTACTAGAGTGTCACTAATGACCTTTATTATCATATTATTACTTATTGTTATCATTATGACCATTATTATCATTATTACTTATTGTTTTCATTGTTACTAGAGTGTCCCTAATGACCATTATTATCATTATTATTACTTATTAATATCATTATGACCGTTATTATCATTAATATTACTTGTTATCATTATGACCATTATTATCATTATTTTTATTTTTTGTCATCATTATGACCATTATTATCTATATTATTACTTATTGTTATCATTGTTACTAGAGTGTCACTAATGACCATTATTACTTATTGTTATCATTATGACTATTATTATCGTTTTTATTATTTATTGTTATCATTATGACCATTATTATCATTATTATTTTTTGTTATCATTTTGACCATTATTATCATTATTATTACTTATTGTTATCATTGTTACTAGAGTGTCACCAATGACCATTATTATCATTATTATTACTTATTGTTATCATTATGACCGTTATCATTAATATTACTTATTGTTATCATTATGACCATTATTATCATTATTATTATTTTTTGTTATCATTATGACCATCATTATCATTATTATTACTTATTGTTATCATTGTTACTAGAGTGTCACTAATGACCATTATTACTTATTGTTATCATTATGACTATTATTATCATTATTATTATACTTATTGTTATCATTATGACCATTATTATCATTATTATTACTTATTGTTATCATTGTTACTAGAGTGTCACTAATGACCATTATTACTTATTGTTATCATTATGACTATTATTATCATTATTATTATACTTATTGTTATCATTATGACCATTATTATTACTTATTGTTATCATTGTTACTAGAGTGTCACTAATGACCTTTATTATCATATTATTACTTATTGTTATCATTATGACCATTATTATCATTATTACTTATTGTTATCATTGTTACTAGAGTGTCACTAATGACCATTATTATCATTATTATTACTTATTGTTATCATTATGACCGTTATTATCATTAATATTACTTATTGTTATCATTATGACCATTATTATCATTATTTTTTATTTTTTGTCATCATTATGACCATTATTATCTATATTATTACTTATTGTTATCATTGTTACTAGAGTGTCACTAATGACCATTATTACTTATTGTTATCATTATGACTATTATTATCGTTTTTATTATTTATTGTTATCATTATGACCATTATTATCATTATTACTTATTGTTATCATTGTTACAAGTGTCAATAATGACCATTATTATCATTATTATTACTTATTGTTATCATTATGACCGTTATTATCATTAATATTACTTATTGTTATCATTATGACCATTATTATCATTATTTTTATTTTTTGTTATCATTATGACCATTATTATCTATATTATTACTTATTGTTATCATTGTTACTAGAGTGTCACTAATGACCATTATTACTTATTGTTATCATTATGACTTTTATTACCGTTTTTATTATTTATTGTTACTAGAGTGTCACTAATGACCTTTATTATCATTATTATTACTTATTGTTATCATTATGACCATTATTATCATTATTTTTATTTTTTGTTATCATTATGACCATTATTATCTATATTATTACTTATTGTTATCATTGTTACTAGTGTCACTAATGACCATTATTACTTTTTGTTATCATTATGACCATTATTATCATTATTATTACTTATTGTTATCATTGTTACTAGAGTGTCACCAATGACCATTATTATCATTATTATTACTTATTGTTATCATTAAGACCATTATTATCATTATTATTACTTATTGTATCATTGTTACTAGGGTGTCACTAATGACCATTATTATCATTATTATTACTTATTGTTATCATTGTTACTAGGGTGTAACTAATGAAAATTATTATCATTATTATTACTTATTGTTATCATTGTTACTAGGGGTGAATCATATAAAAAAAAGAAGATTCTTATAAAAAAACAACAACCTTAAATAAAAATTTATAAAAAATAAAGAACATATATATATATATATATATATATATATATATATATATATATATATATATATATATATATATATATATATATATATATATATATATATATATATATATGAAGTCACAAAAACTGACATAAATTTTGCAGAAAACTTTCCATAAGACAACAAAAAGTATAAAACTCCTCTTCTTTGCTAACAACCTTCCACACACGTCTTGCCAGTGGGTCTGGGCTGCATCTGCTGCGTGTGAGTGACAGGCAGAAAAGCTCTGACACCAGAAGTGAGCGCCATCTGTTTGCCTCACGACTCGGGACGTGTCCCAAACACGGCGCAGCGTAGCACGACTACTAATTACACGAGTACAAGCACTGATCTATGCAGGCTCCACATTTCCACAATGGCACTAGCTTGATGCTAACATACATGGGCTTTGCCATTGACATGCTACTGGTTAGCATTAGCAACTTGCCATACTCACTTCAACACCTCCTAATGTGCTAATAACTAAGATGCACGTCACAATCAAACAGCGGCTGCGTAATAAGTACAGTACTTACAGTATAAACACTTTGTAGGGCGCGACAAAAAGCCAAAAAAAACACACCATGAAGTAAACACAAGTGCATCTAACGTGTTGTAGGTATGTCATCCCTGCAAATGCTAACAGAGGCGTCAACCTTTGGGCACTGAACCATTCCATCCCACTCCCATTCCCGGGCGGTGATTCCATTCAGAATCAATTCTCCAGCCAACACAATTCTTGCAATTTAGTATAAGAATTGTAAGGAAAATGGTGGAAAAGTGTATTACACCTGAGTACCTTGTGTGATGTTGTCATTACTGCCACGTGTGGTGGAAAAGTGTATTACACCTGAGTACCTTGTGTGATGTTGTCATTACTGCCACGTGTGGTGTAAAAGTGTATTACACCTGAGTACCTTGTGTGATGTTGTCATTACTGCCACATGTGGTGGAAAAGTGTATTACACCTGAGTACCTTGTGTGATGTTGTCATTACTGCCACATGTGGTGGAAAAGTGTATTACACCTGAGTACCTTGTGTGATGTTGTCATTACTGCCACGTGTGGTGGAAAAGTGTATTACACCTGAGTACCTTGTGTGATGTTGTCATTACTGCCACGTGTGGTGGAAAAGTGTATTACACCTGAGTACCTTGTGTGATGTTGTCATTACTGCCACGTGTGGTGGAAAAGTGTATTACACCTGAGCAGGGACCATTGTTGTGGCACCATGGTAAAGAAACATAGGGGAGGTACATAAATGCTATGTTCACACCCTAATATCAGCTGATTTAATATCAGCCGGTTTCATTTCAGCCGATTTAATATCAGCTAATTTAATATCAGCTGATGTAATACCAGGTGATTTAGTATCAGGTGATGTAATATCAGCTGATGTAATATCAGCTGATGTAATATCAGGTGATGCAATATCAGCTGATATAATATCAGGTAATGTAGTATCAGGTGATGTAATATCAGGTGATGTAATATCAGCTGATGTAATATCAGGTGATGTAATATGATATAGTACTAAATCACCTGATATTACATCAGCTGATGTAATATCAGGTGATTTGGTATCAGGTTATGTAATATCAGGTGATGTAATATGATATAGTACTAAATCACCTGATATTACATCAACTGATGTAATATCAGGTGATTTAGTATCAGGTGATTTAGGGAATAGAGAGAAGAGTAGTACCATATCTGGGTGGTGCATGCGAGGTCAGGATGGTGTAAAGGACGTGGTCAGCGCTGACCCCCAGGAAGTGGGCCCGCAGGTACTTCCTGTTCAGGCGCACCATCCCGCCCTCCTTCACCCAGGTGTGAGGCACAGAGCGCAGGTGAGGCCACGCCTGCAACAACCAATCACAATCAAGGATTCAGAAAGTCACTTCCTCTACTTTCTACTTGTACAACTTTTATTTACTTCTTCAACTGCACTTCCTGTCTGACACATGTACTTTTATTTATTTATTTACTTCTTCAACTACACTTCCTGTCTGACACATGTACTTTTATTTATTTATTTACTTCTTCAACTACACTTCCTGTCTGACACATGTACTTTTATTTATTTATTTACTTCTTCAACTACACTTCCTGTCTGACACATGTACTTTTATTTATTTATTTACTTCTTCAACTACACTTCCTGTCTGACACATGTACTTTTATTTATTTATTTACTTCTTCAACTGCACTTCCTGTCTGACACATGTACTTTTATTTATTTATTTACTTCTTCAAGTACACTTCCTGTCTGACACATGTACTTTTATTTATTTATTTACTTCTTCAACTACACTTCCTGTCTGACACATGTACTTTTATTTATTTATTTACTTCTTCAACTACACTTCCTGTCTGACACATGTACTTTTATTTATTTATTTACTTCTTCAACTACACTTCCTGTCTGACACATGTACTTTTATTTATTTATTTACTTCTTCAACTACACTTCCTGTCTGACACATGTACTTTTATTTATTTATTTACTTCTTCAACTACACTTCCTGTCTGACACATGTACTTTTATTTATTTATTTACTTCTTCAACTACACTTCCTGTCTGACACATGTACTTTTATTTATTTATTTACTTCTTCAACTACACTTCCTGTCTGACACATGTACTTTTATTTATTTATTTACTTCTTCAACTGCACTTCCTGTCTGACACATGTACTTTTATTTATTTATTTACTTCTTCAAGTACACTTCCTGTCTGACACATGTACTTTTATTTATTTATTTACTTCTTCAACTACACTTCCTGTCTGACACATGTACTTTTATTTATTTATTTACTTCTTCAACTACACTTCCTGTCTGACACATGTACTTTTATTTATTTATTTACTTCTTCAACTACACTTCCTGTCTGACACATGTACTTTTATTTATTTATTTACTTCTTCAACTACACTTCCTGTCTGACACATGTACTTTTATTTATTTATTTACTTCTTCAAGTACACTTCCTGTCTGACACATGTACTTTTATTTATTTATTTACTTCTTCAACTACACTTCCTGTCTGACACATGTACTTTTATTTATTTATTTACTTCTTCAACTGCACTTCCTGTCTGACACATGTACTTTTATTTATTTATTTACTTCTTCAACTACACTTCCTGTCTGACACATGTACTTTTATTTATTTATTTACTTCTTCAACTGCACTTCCTGTCTGACACATGTACTTTTATTTATTTATTTACTTCTTCAAGTGCACTTCCTGTCTGACACATGTACTTTTATTTATTTATTTACTTCTTCAAGTACACTTCCTGTCTGACACATGTACTTTTATTTATTTATTTACTTCTTCAACTACACTTCCTGTCTGACATGTACTTTTACTTATTTACTTCTTCAACTACACTTCCTGTCTGACACATGTACTTGTATTTATTTATTTACTTCTTCAACTACACTTCCTGTCTGACACATGTACTTTTATTTATTTATTTACTTCTTCAACTACACTTCCTGTCTGACACATGTACTTTTATTTATTTATTTACTTCTTCAACTACACTTCCTGTCTGACACATGTACTTTTATTTATTTATTTACTTCTTCAACTACACTTCCTGTCTGACACATGTACTTTTATTTATTTATTTACTTCTTCAAGTACACTTCCTGTCTGACACATGTACTTTTATTTATTTATTTACTTCTTCAACTACACTTCCTGTCTGACACATGTACTTTTATTTATTTATTTACTTCTTCAACTGCACTTCCTGTCTGACACATGTACTTTTATTTATTTATTTACTTCTTCAACTACACTTCCTGTCTGACACATGTACTTTTATTTATTTATTTACTTCTTCAACTGCACTTCCTGTCTGACACATGTACTTTTATTTATTTATTTACTTCTTCAACTACACTTCCTGTCTGACACATGTACTTTTATTTATTTATTTACTTCTTCAAGTGCACTTCCTGTCTGACACATGTACTTTTATTTATTTATTTACTTCTTCAAGTACACTTCCTGTCTGACACATGTACTTTTATTTATTTATTTACTTCTTCAACTACACTTCCTGTCTGACATGTACTTTTATTTATTTATTTATTTACTTCTTCAACTACACTTCCTGTCTGACACATGTACTTTTATTTATTTATTTACTTCTTCAACTACACTTCCTGTCTGACACATGTACTTTTATTTATTTATTTACTTCTTCAACTACACTTCCTGTCTGACACATGTACTTTTATTTATTTATTTACTTCTTCAACTACACTTCCTGTCTGACACATGTACTTTTATTTATTTATTTACTTCTTCAACTACACTTCCTGTCTGACATGTACTTTTATTTATTTATTTATTTACTTCTTCAACTACACTTCCTGTCTGACACATGTACTTTTATTTATTTATTTACTTCTTCAACTACACTTCCTGTCTGACACATGTACTTTTATTTATTTATTTACTTCTTCAACTACACTTCCTGTCTGACACATGTACTTTTATTTATTTATTTACTTCTTCAACTACACTTCCTGTCTGACACATGTACTTTTATTTATTGTCAAGTAAAAAAATACATGACGCTGAGGTGTATAACTCATAGACCGTTGAAAGTTCTTACCTCCTGGCTGATGAGGACCCGCAGCAGAATGTTCTGGTAGGCGTGTCCGTCATTGACCTGCAGCACCATGTGGTCCTGGGCGGCCCCCGACCCGTCATGGACGTACTGGACCTGCTCCCGGGAGAGCTCGTCCAGCTTGAAGCGGCCCAGGACCCGGTCGCCGTGGACCCGAGTCAGGCGGCCGTGACCGGGCGGCTCCAGGACCATGACCAGGACATCGGCCGGGTTGTCGGGGTCGTCCACCAGCAGGACGGACTTGGTGAGGGTCGCCGTGGCCCCGGGGCCGTCCACCAGCAGGGGGGCTAAAGTCAGGACCCTCGGAGGCTGGAACAGAATACTTCATGTGAGACCTGAATCACTACTACTGCTACATGTGGACTAAATGCTAACACTTAGCATATGTAACCTACCAAAATATAGGACTGTGATGTGTGTGGCTGAAGAATTGGCTTAAAAAGTTATCACGCTAACGTTAGCATCATATGACTTTGAGGTGTATGCTTGTAAAATTTGCTAAAAAGGTTAACATGCTAACACATAGCATAGGTAACGTACCAATAAATATGACTAAGGTGTACGGCAGAAGAATTGGCTTAAAAAGTTAGCGCGCTAACGTTAGCATTATATGATTTTGAGGTGTATGCTGGTAAAATTTGCTAAAAAAGCTAACATGCTAAAAGTTAGCATGGGTAACACACCAAGTTATAGGAGGCGCACGGCTGAAAAATTAGCTTAAAAAGTTAGCACACTAACGTTAGCATTATATGACTCTGAGGTGCACGCTTGTAAAATGAGCTAACGACAAAGTCAACATGCTAACAGTGAGCATGTGTAATGTAACATAGCAACATGTGTGACTCTGAGGTTAGCACGTTAGCATGATATGATGTTGAGGTGTAAAATTAGCTGAAAAAGTTAATATGCTAACAGTTAGCATCAGTTAGCAACTTATATGACTCTCAGGTCTGATTCATTGGCTTAAAGAGTTAGCGCTGAAAGTTGGACTGACACACACACACACACACACACACACACACACACACTAACCAATCACACTAACCACACACACACACACTAACCACACACACACACACACACACTAACCACACACACACACACACACACACACACACACACACTAACCACACACACTAACCACACACACACACACACACACACTAACCACACACACACCACACGCACACACACACTAACCACACGCACACACACACACACACACCACACGCACACACTAACCACACACACACACACACACTGACCACACACACACACTAACCACACACACACACACACCACACGCACACACCACACGCACACACTAACCACACACACACACACACTAACCACACACACGCTAACCACACAAACACACACTAACCACACACACACACACACTAACCACACCACACACACACACACACCACACGCACACACACACACACACTAACCACACACTCACACACACTAACCACACACTAACCACACACTAACCACACACACACACACACACACACACACACACACACACACACACACACACACACACACACACACACACACACACACACACACACCCACGCGAAGTGTCTTGACTTTGAACAATTATCAGTAGGAGACAGACCAGGAGACCCCCATAGACCACCCACATCCTGTGTGTGTGTGTGTGTGTGTGTGTGTGTGTGTGTGTGTGTGTGCAGGTTGAGACAAGTCAAGCAGGTGAACAAAAGGTGCATTGACTTGTCTGACAGGTCATCAGGTGAGGGGGAGGGGGGAGGGGGGAGGGGGGTGAGGTATCAGGACAAAAGCAGACTGGGTAAAGAAATATTTCCTGTGTTGACACTTTTCTCTACTTTTGTGTACTTGCATGGAGGTGACACTATTATACACACACACACACACACATATACATACACATATATATATATATACATATACACGCGGTGTACCAGTACTAGTATAGTATTGCAGTACTAATGAATGAAAAACGGTACTATACTCTGTTTGAAAAGTACCAGCTCCCCATTTATTGATTTATTTTACAGTCATGACATTGCTGCTTTTAGGAGCAGAGGAGCATGTATGGCAGCGCACACACACAGAGTACTTACAAGCAGACACAGTGTGTAGACAGAAAAGCAGAGGAGCATGTATGGCAGTGCACACACACAGAGTACTTACAAGCAGACACAGTGTGTAGACAGAAAAGCAGAGGAGCATGTATGGCAGCGCACACACACAGAGTACTTACAAGCAGACACAGTGTGTAGACAGAAAAGCAGAGGAGCATGTATGGCAGCGCACACACACAGAGTACTTACAAGCAGACACAGTGTGTAGACAGAAAAGCAGAGGAGCATGTATGGCAGCACACACACACAGAGTACTTACAAGCAGACACAGTGTGTAGACAGAAAAGCAGAGGAGCATGTATGGCAGTGCACACACACAGAGTACTTACAAGCAGACACAGTGTGTAGACAGAAAAGCAGAGGAGCATGTATGGCAGCGCACACACACAGAGTACTTACAAGCAGACACAGTGTGTAGACAGAAAAGCAGAGGAGCATGTATGGCAGCGCACACACACAGAGTACTTACAAGCAGACACAGTGTGTAGACAGAAAAGCAGAGGAGCATGTATGGCAGCGCACACACACAGAGTACTTACAAGCAGACACAGTGTGTAGACAGAAAAGCAGAGGAGCATGTATGGCAGTGCACACACACAGAGTACTTACAAGCAGACACAGTGTGTAGACAGAAAAGCAGAGGAGCATGTATGGCAGCGCACACACACAGAGTACTTACAAGCAGACACAGTGTGTAGACAGAAAAGGGAGAGTGGATGCATGTTGGTGTCAAGATAAAGGTGAAGTTATAACACGGAAACACCCTCAGGCTAAAGTCCATCCTCAGTCTGCAGTGTTTTAGCTACTTCTAAATCACTAATCCTGGTCTCCATGGCGACAATAACGTTCCTTACAGGTACCATTATCACTGGAGGACGAGGAATAGCTAAACATGCTTCACTACACACCGTAGGAGGATACAATAGCTCACCGCCGTCACAATGTAAACAAACGCCATGGGTGGATCTACACCTAACATCCACTGTAATGATACCAAGTACAAGAGCGTATCTAGTCGATACTACTATGATTACATCGATATTTTTTAGAACCACACAATCTTTTTTCCTTTTTTTAAATGTATATTATGTTTATAAAGTCAGTAAATATGTCCCTGGACACATGAGGACTTTGAATATGACAAATGTATGATCCTGGAACTACTTGGTATCGACATGATCCAGACCTAAATGTGTGGTATCGTCCAAAACTAATGTCAAGTATCAAAGAAGAGAAGAATAAGTGATTATTACATTTGAACAGAAGTGTAGATAGAACATGTTCAAAGAGAAAATAAGCAGATATTAACAGTAAATGAACAAGTAGATTAATAATCCATTTTTTACAGTTTGTCCCTCATAATGTGTACAAAATAATAGGTGTATAAATGACACAATATGTTACTAATTAGGAGTCTTTGTTTGTTTACTTACTACTAAAAGACAAGTTGTCTAGTATATTTTATTGAAGGACTAAATGACAATAATAAACATGTTTCATGTAGGTCAGGGGTCACCAACGCGGGCAGCAGGTCGCCCGTAAGGACCAGATGAGTAGCCCGCTGGCCTGTTCTACAAATAGCAGCACTTACCAGTGAGCTGCCTCCATTTTTTAAATTGTATTTATTTACTAGCAAGCTGGTCTCGCTTTGCCCGACATTTTTAATTCTTTATTTGAGTACTGTATTTATTTGTTTTAATACTAAAATGATAAAAATAAAATTAAAAAAATAATAAAATCATATTTATTTTATTGTATGTATTTATCATACATTTTATGTATTCATGTTTCAATTGAGTAATGTATTTATTTGTTTTAATAATACAATTACAATATTAAAACAATAAAAATAATAAAATTATAATTTTTTATTGTATGCATTTAATTTTTATTTTAGTTGTATTTTTGCATGAATAAAATCCTATTTTTTAAAGTTTTTATTGTACGTATTTATTGTTTTAGTTATATGTATTGTAATGTATACATTCTGTCACTGCAACAACTCGGCGGATTTTCAAGGTTTTAGGCCAGAAGCCTATTTGTTTTATCATGTTAGTACACAACTAGATGTTAGTACACAACTAGGCTACATATCCATCCCAATGTATCATGTTATCATGTTAGTACACAACTAGGCTACAAATCCATCCCAATGTATCATGTTAGTACACAACTAGGCTACAAATCCATCCCAATGTATCATGTTATCATGTTAGTACACAACTAGGCTACATATCCATCCCTACATAAGAGAGACAAAACTCAAATAGAATAATAATAATAAAAATCCAAGAAAATATTTGAAAGACTTGGTCTTCACTTGTTTAAATAAATTCATTAATTTGTTTTACTTTGCTTCTTATAACTTTCAGAAAGACAATTTTAGAGAAAAAATACAACATTAAAACTGATTTTAGGATTTTTAAACACATATACCTTTTTACCTTTTAAATTCCTTCCTCTTCTTTCCTGACAATTTAAATCAATGTTCAAGTAATTTTTTTTTTTTTTTGCAAAGAATAATAAATACATTTTAATTTAATTCTTCATTTTAGCTTCTGTTTTTTCCACGAAGAATATTTGTGAAATATTTCTTCAAACTTATTATGATTAAAATTCAAAAAAAATATTCTGGCAAATCTAGAAAATCTGTAGAATCAAATTTAAATCTTATTTCAAAATCTTTTGAATTTCTTTTAAAATTTTTGTCATGGAAAATCTAGAAGAAATAATGATTTGTCTTTGTTAGAAATATAGCTTGGTCCAATTTGTTGTATATTCTAACAAAGTGTAGATTGGATTTTAACCTATTTAAAACATGTCATCAAAATTCTAAAATTAATCTTAATCAGGAAAAATTACTAATGATGTTCTATAAAATATTTTTTAAATTTTTTCAAAAAGATTCGAATTAGCTAGTTTTTCTCTTCTTTTTTTTCGGTTGAATTTTGAATTTTAAAGAGTCGAAATTGAAGATAAACTATGTTTCAAAATTTAATTGTCATTTTTTTTGTGTGTTTTCTCCTCTTTTGAACCGTTCAATTAAGTGTAAATATCATTAATTATTAATATTAACATTGAGTTAAAGGTAAATTGAGCAAATTGGCTATTTCTGGCAATTTATTGAAGTGTGTATCAAACTGGTAGCCCTTCGCATTAATCACTACCCAAGAAGTAGCTCTTGGTTCCAAAAAGGTTGCTGACCCCTGATGTACACTAACATTTTTTGTTCAAATAAAGACAATAATGACATTTTTTGTGGTCCCTTTTATTTACAGAAGTATTGAAATACATTTTGGTACCGGTACCAATATATATATATATATATAATTATTATTATTAATATTAATTAAGGTATTAATTAATATTAATAATATTAATTATTATTATTATATTATTTTATATATATATATATATATATATATATATATATATATATATATATATATATATATATATATATATATATATATATATATATATATATATATATATATATATATATATATATATATATATATATATATATATATATTTAAAAATAAATTTTTAGTCCATCTCCATGCAAGCAGAAGAAATTTTGAAAAAGTTTAATTGAAATGTTTATTCCAAATAAAACATTGCCAGGATGACATCATCTCCCCAGGACTCAAAAAGGACTGATTAGATATTAAGGGTGCATAAAAAAAAAGAAACATTCTTAATCATCTCGATTCTTCATCAACTCATTTCCAAAAATGGATATCACTTCATCTTAAATTTTTTATAAAAATCAATTTTTAAAAATCCATTTGTAGTCTGCACGAGTGCTCCCGCCACTGGGGGGAGCTGCGGTTCACTGAGTGCGAGAGTGGTCCACATGCTAATGAGCGTGTAGCAGCTGCACACGGACTACTCTAAGTTATGTTCCACTCTCACGTTGTCGTCCGATGAACCGCCGCTCCCCGGTGGCCGCAGCACTCGTGCGCGTGGTCCTACCTGCATGGACACGGCTTGAACTTGGACGCTTTGACTCTGAGAGAGCAGCTGAGGGTCGGCCGCACGGAGAAGGAACTCCCCGCTCCTGGAGAGTGCGAGAGAAAATACAAGCACGGGTCAGAGGTCGAGTGCATAAAAGGCTGAAGTTGTTACTTTCCATGGTCCAGCGCACACGGCTTATTACCCACAATAACTCAGGGCGGGGATGAAGCCAACACTCCTCCAGCAAACTTTGGTGTGTATTCAAAGTGTACATTTTATCTCATTTTTTTAATGTATTTAAAAAAAATAAAAAATAATAATAATATCAATAATAATAAAAACAATAATATATTTTTTTTTACCTATTTGTTGTTTTTATTATGTATTATTTATTATATATTTTATTTATGTAGTTATTTGTTTTAATCATAAAATGATAATAATGAAACAAATAAAAATAATACAATTATATTGTACTCTTTTACTGTATGTATTTATTTATTCATTATATATTTTATGGCTTACTTCTTTGAGTACTGTATTTATTTGTTTTAATAATAAAATGATTATGATAATACCAAAAAAAATAATAAAATCATATTTATTTTATTGTATGTATTTATTATACATTTTATGTACTCATGTTTTATTTGAGTAATGTATTTATTTGTTTTAATAATACAATTACAATATTAAAACAATAAAAATAATAAAATTATACTTTTTTATTATATGCATTTAATTTTTATTTTAGTTGTATTTTTGCATGAATAAAATCCTATTTTTTAAAGTTTTTATTGTACGTAATTATTGTTTTAGTTATCATATGTATTGTAATGTATTTATTTGTTTTAATAATAAAATGACAATATTAAATCGATTTTAAAAAATACTTTTTTATTGTTTTTATTTAGTTTTTATTTTACCTATATATAAAATGTTTAATTAAAAAAGTCATAATGATAAATTAATTAATACAATCATATATTTGTTTTTTATTTTAGCTTTTTAACTTTGAATTTTATTGATGTATTTATTTTTTAAATACTAAAATAATAATCACAAAAAATAAAAACATATTTTATGTATTTATTGTTTGTTTTTTCATGTAATTATTTGTTTTAATCATACAATTATAATAATGAAACAATAAAAATAAAAGTACATTTTACATTTTTATTGTATGTATTTATTTTTTATTTATTATATATTTTATGTATTACATTTTTTATTTGAGTAATGTATTTGTTTTAATAATAAAATTACAACATTAAAACAACAAAATAGTAAAATTAGACCTGTATTTTCTATTGTATGTATTTAGTTTTTATTTGTTATACTTTTAATTTTTTTAATTAATGAAATCATATTTTTATATTTTTCCAAGTTTTTATTGTATGTATTTACTGTTTTATTTATCGTATATTTTATGTCTTTATTTTTTTTATTTGAGTATTTATTTCTTTTAATAATAAAATGACAATATTAAAACAATAAACAAATTAAAATTAATACTTTTTTCTTTATCGTATGTATTTAGTTTTTATTTTCATTATATATATATATTTATTTTTTTTAATTAATAAAGTCATAGTGATAAATTAGAATAGAAGAGAATAGAATATAATGGACTTTATTGTCATTATATTTGCATATAAGGACTCCAACTTAGGCGCGGTAGTGGAAACAAATATGGAATAAAAATAAATTAGTAGTAATAAAGATAAAAAATAAGAATTGAAACAGACTACTACAATCATATATTTGTTTTTTATTTTAGCTTTTATGTTTTTATTCATTTTATTGATGTATTTATTTTTTAAATACAAAAATAATAATAAATAAAAACATATTTTATGTATTTATTTTATTCATGCAGTCATTTGTTTTAATCTTAAAATGATAATAATGAAACAATAAAAATAAAAGTATATTTCACTTTTTTATTGTATGTATTTATTTTTTATTTATTTTATATATTTTTTTATTTATTTGGGTAATGTATTTATTTGTTTTAATAATAAAATGATAAAACAATAGAAAATAATAAGTTCATGTTTTTATTCATTTTATTGACGTATTTATTTTTTAAATACGAAAATAACAATCATAAAAAATAAAAACACATATATGTATATTTTTTTTATTGTTTATTTTAATGTTATGTATTTATTCATTTTATTGATTTTTTAAATACGAAAATATAATCATAAAAACATATATATATATATATAATTTTTTTTGTTACTGTTTATTTTAATGTTATGTATTTATTAATTTTATTGATGTATTAATTGTTGTAGATAATAAAAAATAATAGTACAATAATAAAAGCCTATTTTTTAAGTTATTATATATATATATTTTTTTTTTTCAATAACTTTGTGATTTTATAAATAAGTTGTTAAATAAAAGTGAGATAAATAAAGGTTGTGGCGTGCTCACCTGCTTTTGTCCCTGAAGTGTTGGAAGTGGACTCGACCTCCTTCTAACTGCTTCCACGTGAAAGAATCTTCCTCCGTCAGCTCGCGACCCTCCTCCGCCTTTGGCTCCGCCTCCTCGTCGCCCAGGACGACCAGTCGGCCGTTGGCGGGACGGCGCACCAGCCGGAAGACCAGCGCCTGCGGGGGACTGTCCTGGTCCTGCACCGGCAGCAGAGTCGGGCCCAGCGGGACGGAGCCGCCCAGAGGAACCAGCAGGGAGCCGTTGACGTGGAGGAAGGGGGGGCTGCTGTTTGCTGACGAGCGCAGAAAGACGCAATTAGCGGACGGAGCGAGGGCGCGCCCACCATTGTGGTGCTTTTCACCCGGAAAATACAACTACAAAAATGGCTGAAGAGCCACAAATGCTAACAGTTAGCACGTGGCTAGGTAGCGTCAAGCAACAACAAAAATAGGAGCAAAATGACCTCAATAAGCTAGCACGCTAACAATAGCGTGACTACAGTTAGCATAACAAAATATAAGACACTGCTAAATCCGCTATAAAAAGCTAACGTGCTAATGTTAGCATATTAAAATACCACCCGTCAAGTAGCAACTTATATTATTACCCTGCGATGTTTACCTGAAATATCCCTTTAGCATGCTAAAGTTAGCACACTTCAAGTACCAAATCAGAACGCTGATGCATACCTCTAAAATTTGCTGGAAAAGCTATCCTACTAGGGTTAGCATGCTAACAGGTAGCATTCGTCATGTGACAAAATATTTGACGCCCAGACGGATACCTGCAAAATTTGCTAATAAAAAAGCCATCATGCTAACATTAGCATGCTAAAATACGGAGCAAAATGATTACTCTGCGATGTGTACCTGGGACATTTCTTCAAAATGCTACCATGCTAACATAGCATTCGTAATGTGACAAAATATTTGACTCTGAGGTGTATACTTGCAAAATGTGCATAAATTGCTATCATGCTATTATAATGCTAAAATACTAACTGTAGCATGGGTCAAGTAGCAACTTATTTTATTGCCCTGCAATGTTTACCTGAAATATCCATTTAACATGCTAAAGTTAGCATACTTCAAGTACCAAATCAGGACGCTAATGCATACCTCTAAAATTTGCTGGAAAAGCTATCCTACTAGGGTTAGCATGCTAACAGGTAGCATTCGTCATGTGACAAAATATTTGACGCCAAGGTGGATACCTGCAAAATGTGCAAATAAAAAAGCCATCATGCTAACATTAGCATGCTAAAATACGGAGCAAAATTAATACTCTACGATGTGTACCTGGGACATTTCTTTAAAATGCTAACGTTAGCGTGCATCAAGTGGAAAAATATGACATCACTTATAGAATTTAGTAAAAAAAAATTTGATGATGAGGTGTATAACTGCAAAATTTGCATAAATTGCTATCATGCTAATGTTATGATGCTAAAATACTAACTGTAGCATGCATCGAGTATCAAAATATGTTCCTCTGCAATGTGTACCTGGAACATTTGTTTAAAATGCTAGCATGCTAACATTAGCATACATCAAGTAGAAAAATATGACACCACTTATAAAATTTACAAAAAAAAAAAGCTAGCGTAAAATGAGAAAATATTTGATGCTGAGGTGTTTAGCTGCAAAATATTCAGAAAAAGCTATCGTGCTAAAATGTTAACTGTAGCATGCGTCAAGTATCAAAATATTATAGTCTGTGATGTGTATCTGTAAAATGTGTGAAAAAATGCTAGCATGCTAATGTTAGCATAAATCCAGTACCAAAATATGACATTTACTACAACAAAAAGAGAAAGCCCACTAATGTTAGCATACTATCAGGTAGCATTCATCATGTGACAAAATATTTGACTCTGAGGTGTAGACTTGCAACATTTGCATAAATTGCTATCACGCTAATGTTATGCTAAAATGCTAACTGTAGCATGCATCGAGTACCAAAATATATTACTCTGCAATGTGTACCTGGAACATTTCTTTAAAATGCTAGCATGCTAACATTAGCATAAATCAAGTAGAAAAATGTGACTATAAAATATATCATGCTGAAGTTTTAGCATCATAAGATTAGCATGCTATTTATTCTTTAGCTAATTTAGCAGCTACTCAATCATATTTTCTTACTTGACGGATGCTACCCTGTTAGCATGCTAACAATAGTTGGCTAGCTTTTTCAGCAAATGTTCTAGGTACACTCCAGGGTCATGTTTTCCTACTTGATGCATGCTAACGTTAGCATGATAGCTTTTTTTTGGGACAAATTTTGCAGGTATACATCGCAGCGTCAAATATTTTGTGACTTGACGAATGCTACCTGTTAGCATGCTAACGCTAGTAGGCTTCTTTTTTTTTTAAGCAAATGTTATAGGTATATACCAGTTTCACATTTTGGTACTTGATGTATGCTAATGTTAGCATGCTAGCATGCTTAACAAATTTTTGCAGCACTCACCTCAGAGTAATATATTTTGGCACTGAAACGCTTGCTACAGTTAGCATTTTAGCATGAGCATGCTAGTGTTTTTGAAGCTAATTCAGCAGGTGTCATACATTTCACTAATGCTATTGTTAGCATAGTACCGTTAGCATGCCAGCTTTTGTGGCTCATATTTTTTGTTACTCGACGCTGTCCGGCTAGCGTGCTAACTGTTAGCATTTCTCCCGCCCAGACCCTAAGTAAAATGTTACCATGGCAACGTCTGGTCTGGCGGTCGGCGTAGTACCCGTGCCCGCAGGCGGGGGTGCAGTAGCCCTCCATCAGGTAGGCGGGCGGTGCGCAGGCCCGGCAGCGTCCCACGTCGTCGCACAGCGAGCAGTCGGTGGAGCACGCTGCAAGGGTCAAAGGTCAAAGGTGGGTTTGCCCCGCCCCCGCGGCGCCGACTTACGTTGGCAGGCGTGGGCGTCCAGGAAGTAGCCACGCCCACATCGCAGCACGCAGCGGCCCCGCAGGATGGCGTGGGGCGGCTGGCATCGCAGGCAGTGGGCGGGGCCGTCGCACTCCATGCAGAGATCATCGCAGCCTGCAGACAGGAGGCGTCACTCGCTCAGGAGGGGGAGGAGCTTAGCGAAAGAAGTTTGATTTGGGCTCGCAATACATCGGAACCTCGGGGAAAAACACCATTCAAAGATCATCTAATGACGGGGTAACTACAAAAAAGCTTGTCAAAGATCCTTAGTGTGACAGGAGCGCCCTGCTCTTTTGGAGACATTGCTTCCAAAACACAAGTCAAAGATCCTCTATACAACAGAGCAAGCCTGCAAAAATGCTTGCCAAAGATCATCTATGCGACGGGAGTGCTCCGCTGTTAGGAAAAAAAACGTCAAAAAGGGGAAACTATTTTTAAGGATCGACTGCAAAAATGCTTGCCAAAGATCCTCTATATGACAGGAGTGCTCCACTGTTTTTAAGGACGACACTCCAAAAACACGACTCAAAGATCCTGGATATGACAGGAGTGGTCTGCTTTTTTTAATGACCAACTAAATAAAACACTATTCAAAGATCATCTATTAAGGGGAAGCTGTTTTTGAGGATCAGATGCAAAAATGCTTGCCAAAGATCCTCTATATGACAGGAGTGCTCCACTGTTTTTAAGGACGACACTTCAAAAACACGACTCAAAGATCCTGGATATGACAGGAGTGGTCTGCTTTTTTTAACGACCAACTAAATAAAACACTATTCAAAGATCATCTATTGAAGGGGAAGTTGTTTTTGAGGCTCAACTACAAAACAGCTTGCCAAAGATCATCTATACGACGGGAGTGCTCCGCTGTTAGGAAAAAAACGTCAAAAACACGACTCAAAGATCTTCTATACGAGAGTAGTGCTGCGCTGTTTTTGAGGACCTACTAAAAAAAAAACACTATTCAAAGATCATCTATTGAAGGGGAAACTGTTTTTAAGGATGGACTGCAAAAAAGCTTGCCAAAGATCCTCTATATGACAGGAGTGCTCCACTGTTTTTAAGGACGACACTTCAAAAACACGACTCAAAGATCCTGGATACGACTATATTGATCTGCTTTTTTAATGACCAACTAAATAAAACACTATTCAAAGATCATCTATTGAAGGGGAAGTTGTTTTTGAGGATCAGATGCAAAAATGCTTGCCAAAGATCCTCTATATGACAGGAGTGCTCCACTGTTTTTAAGGACGACACTCCAAAAACACGACTCAAAGATCCTGGATACGACAATATTGATCTGCTTTTTTAACGACCAACTAAATAAAACACTATTCAAAGATCATCTATTGAAGGGGAAGTTGTTTTTGAGGCTCAACTACAAAAAAGCTTGTCAAAGATCATTAGTGTGACAGGAGCGCCCTGCTCTTTTGGAGACATTGCTTCAAAAACACAAGTCAAAGATCCTCTATACAACAGGCTTGCTCTGTTGTATAGAGGATGGACTGCAAAAATGCTTGCCAAAGATCATCTATACGACGGGAGTGCTCCGCTGTTAGGAAAAAAACATCAAAAACACGACTCAAAGATCTTCTATACGAGAGTAGTGCGCCGCTGTTTTTGAAGACCTACTAAGAAAAAAAACACTATTCAAAGATCATCTATTGAAGGGGAAACTGTTTTTAAGGATCGACTGCAAAAATGCTTGCCAAAGATCCTCTATATGACAGGACTGCTCCACTGTTTTTAAGGACGACACTCCAAAACATGACTCAAAGATCCTGGATATGACAGGAGAGGCCTGCTTTTTTAACGACCAACTAAATAAAACACTATTCAAAGATCATCTATTGAAGGGGAAGTTGTTTTTGAGGATCAGATGCAAAAATGCTTGTCAAAGATCCTCTATACAACAGGCTTGCTCTGTTGTATAGAGGATGGACTGCAAAAATGCTTGCCAAAGATCATCTATACGACGGGAGTGCTCCGCTGTTAGGAAAAAAACGTCAAAAACACGACTCAAAGATCTTCTATACGAGAGTAGTGCTCCGCTGTTTTTGAGGACCTACTAAAAAAAAAAACACTATTCAAAGATCATCTATTGAAGGGGAAACTGTTTTTAAGGATGGACTGCAAAAAAGCTTGCCAAAGATCCTCTATATGACAGGAGTGCTCCACTGTTTTTAAGGACGACACTTCAAAAACACGACTCAAAGATCCTGGATATGACAGGAGTGGTCTGCTTTTTTTAATGACCAACTAAATAAAACACTATTCAAAGATCATCTATTGA
Organism: Entelurus aequoreus; assembly: GCF_033978785.1. Classification (NCBI taxonomy): domain Eukaryota; kingdom Metazoa; phylum Chordata; class Actinopteri; order Syngnathiformes; family Syngnathidae; genus Entelurus; species Entelurus aequoreus. The sequence goes on from NC_084747.1 coordinate 1,609,222, forward strand.
AGGGGAAGTTGTTTTTGAGGCTCAACTACAAAAAAGCTTGCCAAAGATCATCTATACGACGGGAGTGCTCCGCTGTTAGGAAAAAAACGTCAAAAACACGACTCAAAGATCTTCTATACGAGAGTAGTGCTCCGCTGTTTTTGAGGACCTACTAAAAAAAAAAACACTATTCAAAGATCATCTATTGAAGGGGAAACTGTTTTTAAGGATGGACTGCAAAAAAGCTTGCCAAAGATCCTCTATATGACAGGAGTGCTCCACTGTTTTTAAGGACGACACTTCAAAAACACGACTCAAAGATCCTGGATACGACAATATTGATCTGCTTTTTTAATGACCAACTAAATAAAACACTATTCAAAGATCATCTATTGAAGGGGAAGTTGTTTTTGAGGATCAGATGCAAAAAAGCTTGCCAAAGATCCTCTATATGACAGGAGTGCTCCACTGTTTTTAAAGACAACACTCAAAAACAACTCAAAGATCCTGGATACGACAGTAGTGATCTGTTTTTATTTTTATTTTAAATAAAACACTATTCAAAGATCATCTATTGAAGGGAAAATATCTTTGAGGATCAGATGCAAAAATGCTTGTCAAAGATCCTCTATATGACAGGAGTGCTCCACTGTTTTTAAGGACGACACTCCAAAAACACGACTCAAAGATCCTCTATATGACAGGAGTGCTCCACTGTTTTTAAGGACGACACTCCAAAAACACGACTCAAAGATCCTCTATATGACAGGAGTGCTCCACTGTTTTTAAGGACAATACTTCCAAAAACACGACTCAAAGATCCTCTATACGACAGGAGTGCTCCACTGTTTTTAAGGACAATACTTCCAAAAACACGACTCAAAGATCCTCTATATGACAGGAGTGGTCCACTGTTTTTAAGGACGACACTCCAAAAACATGACTCAAAGATCCTGGATATGACAGGAGTGGTCTGCTTTTTTTAACGACCAACTAAATAAAACACTATTCAAAGATCATCTATTGAAGGGGAAGTTGTTTTTGAGGATCAGATGCAAAAATGCTTGTCAAAGATCCTCTATACAACAGGCTTGCTCTGTTGTATAGAGGATGGACTGCAAAAATGCTTGCCAAAGATCATCTATACGACGGGAGTGCTCCGCTGTTAGGAAAAAAACGTCAAAAACACGACTCAAAGATCTTCTATACGAGAGTAGTGCTCCGCTGTTTTTGAGGACCTACTAAAAAAAAAAACACTATTCAAAGATCATCTATTGAAGGGGAAACTGTTTTTAAGGATGGACTGCAAAAAAGCTTGCCAAAGATCCTCTATATGACAGGAGTGCTCCACTGTTTTTAAGGACAATACTTCAAAAACACGACTCAAAGATCCTGGATATGACAGGAGAGGCCTGCTTTTTTAACGACCAACTAAATAAAACACTATTCAAAGATCATCTATTGAAGGGGAAGTTGTTTTTGAGGATCAGATGCAAAAAAGCTTGCCAAAGATCCTCTATATGACAGGAGTGCTCCACTGTTTTTAAAGACAACACTCAAAAACACAACTCAAAGATCCTGGATACGACAGTAGTGATCTGTTTTTATTTTTATTTTAAATAAAACACTATTCAAAGATCATCTATTGAAGGGGAAATATCTTTGAGGATCAGATGCAAAAATGCTTGTCAAAGATCCTCTATACGACAGGAGTGCTCCACTGTTTTTAAGGACGACACTCCAAAAACACGACTCAAAGATCCTCTATATGACAGGAGTGGTCCACTGTTTTTAAGGACAATACTTCCAAAAACACGACTCAAAGATCCTCTATATGACAGGAGTGCTCCACTGTTTTTAAGGACAATACTTCCAAAAACACGACTCAAAGATCCTCTATACGACAGGAGTGCTCCACTGTTTTTAAGGACAATACTTCCAAAAACACGACTCAAAGATCCTCTATATGACAGGAGTGGTCCACTGTTTTTAAGGACAATACTTCCAAAAACACGACTCAAAGATCCTCTATATGACAGGAGTGGTCCACTGTTTTTAAGGACGACACTCCAAAAACATGACTCAAAGATCCTGGATATGACAGGAGTGGTCTGCTTTTTTTAACGACCAACTAAATAAAACACTATTCAAAGATCATCTATTGAAGGGGAAGTTGTTTTTGAGGATCAGATGCAAAAATGCTTGCCAAAGATCATCTATATAACAGTTGGCATTTGAGTGCAAGTGAGAGTGGTGTGATGGGTGTACCCACCCAGGCAGGTGTCCCCGTCCTGGTACCACCCTGGTGGACACTTGTGGGTGCACACCCCGTCATGCAGCACATGTCCTTCCATGCACTGCGAGCAGTCGGTGGGCTGAGGACCCGTGCAGGCGTTGCAGCTCCAGTCGCACTCTGACACAAACAACACAACAACACAACACTGAGCTTGACAAAGGTTGTCGATGATGCGTTGCCATGGCGACAGCGGCACACCTGTGCAGGTGCGCGTGGTGGCGTTGAGGAAGTACTGCTGGGCACACGTGTCGTACTGACACTCCCCAAACTGCAGCACCTTGGCGGGGTCACGGCATGACGTACACGATCCCCCCGCGTCACACCTCAGGCATTGATGCTCGCACGCTGACGACAACAACACAACAACAACACAACGTCAACAAATAAACTATGCTAACATTGTCAACAAATAAACTATGCTAACATTGTCAACAAATAAACTATGCTAACATTGTCAACAAATAAACTATGCTAACATTGTCAACAAATAAACTATGCTAACATTGTCAACAAATAAACTATGCTAACATTGTCAACAAATAAACTATGCTAACATTGTCAACAAATAAACCATGCTAACATTGTCAACAAATAAACCATGCTAACATTGTCAACAAATAAACTATGCTAACATTGTCAACAAATAAACTATGCTAACATTGTCAACAAATAAACAATGCTAACCTTGTCAACAAATAAACAATGCTAACATTGTCAACAAATAAACTATGCTAACATTGTCAACAAATAAACTGTGCTAACATTGTCAACAAATAAACTGTGCTAACATTGTCAACAAATAAACTATGCTAACATTGTCAACAAATAAACTATGCTAACCTTGTCAACAAATAAACTATGCTAACATTGTCAACGAATAAACTATGCTAACATTGTCAACAAATAAACTATGCTAACATTGTCAACAAATAAACTATGCTAACATTGTCAACAAATAAACTATGCTAACATTGTCAACAAATAAACTATGCTAACATTGTCAACAAATAAACTATGCTAACATTGTCAACAAATAAACTATGCTAACCTTGTCAACAAATAAACTATGCTAACATTGTCAACAAATAAACTATGCTAACCTTGTCAACAAATAAACTATGCTAACATTGTCAACAAATAAACTATGCTAACATTGTCAACAAATAAACTATGCTAACATTGTCAACAAATAAACTATGCTAACCTTGTCAACAAATAAACTATGCTAACATTGTCAACAAATAAACTATGCTAACCTTGTCAACAAATAAACTATGCTAACATTGTCAACAAATAAACCATGCTAACATTGTCAACAAATAAACTATGCTAACATTGTCAACAAATAAACTATGCTAACATTGTCAACAAATAAACAATGCTAACCTTGTCAACAAATAAACAATGCTAACATTGTCAACAAATAAACTATGCTAACATTGTCAACAAATAAACTGTGCTAACATTGTCAACAAATAAACTGTGCTAACATTGTCAACAAATAAACTATGCTAACATTGTCAACAAATAAACTATGCTAACCTTGTCAACAAATAAACTATGCTAACATTGTCAACGAATAAACTATGCTAACATTGTCAACAAATAAACTATGCTAACATTGTCAACAAATAAACTATGCTAACATTGTCAACAAATAAACTATGCTAACATTGTCAACAAATAAACTATGCTAACATTGTCAACAAATAAACTATGCTAACATTGTCAACAAATAAACTATGCTAACCTTGTCAACAAATAAACTATGCTAACCTTGTCAACAAATAAACTATGCTAACATTGTCAACAAATAAACAAGGTGTCACTCACCCTGACAGACGCCATGGCCGTTGTCATGGTAACCAAGGGGACACCTGGCGGCACACACTCCTGAGGGCAACAGGACATTGGGGGCGTGGCAGGAAGTGCAAGCAAGAGGCCCCGCCCCCCTGCAGGACTCACAGGAGGCGTGGCATCCTAGTGGAGAAAACATGTTAAATACACAATAGAGACTTGTTGCCAAAACCAATAGAGTTCTTGTCCTGCCACCTTACAACTAATTGCTGACATTTCAAAGAGAAGTTTAACATTTTAAAAACAAGTTGCGAAGAAACGGAAGCTAGTTTTGAACACCTTAGAGTGTAAACAACAAGCTAATGTTAGCATCTTGGGTCAAGTAGCTTCCAAAAATCAATAGAGTTCTTGCCCTGCCACGGCACAACAACTAATTGCTGACATTTCAAAGAGAAGTTTAACATTTTAAAAACAAGTTGCGAAGAAACGGAAGCTAGTTTTGAACATCTTGGAGTGTAAACAACAAACTAATGTTAGCATCTTGTGTCAATTAGCTTCTAAAAATCAATAGAGTTCTTGCCCTGCCACCTTACAACAACTAATTGCTGACATTTCAAAGAGAAGTTTAACATTTTAAAAACAAGTTGCGAAGAAACGGAAGCTAGTTTTGAACACCTTAGAGCGTAAACAACAAGCTAATGTTAGCATCTTGGGTCAAGTAGCTTTCAAAAATCAATAGAGTTCTTGTCCTGCCACCTTACAACTAATTGCTGACATTTCAAAGAGAAGTTTAACATTTTAAAAACAAGTTGCGAAGAAACGGAAGCTAGTTTTGAACACCTTAGAGTGTAAACAACAAGCTAATGTTAGCATCTTGGGTCAAGTAACTTCCAAAATCATCAGAGTTCTTGCACACTTACTGAGGCAGGCCCCCTGCTGGCTGTAGTGGTCTGGGGCACACCGGGGGACACAGTGGTCGCCTAGCAACAAGGCCCCGCCTTCTTTGCACCACAAACAAACGCTGCCGATGCTCGTCTGAAGATCTGCTGTACACCTCTCACACCCCATGTTGCACCCTGAGGACATATAATACTTCTTATTATACTACATAGTGTAGTACTATGGAGTACACCTCTCACACCCCATGTTGCACCCTGAGGACATATACTACTTCTTATTATACTACATAGTGTAGTACTATGGAGTACACCTCTCACACCCCATGTTGCACCCTGAGGACATATACTACTTCTTATTATACTACATAGTGTAGTACTATGGAGTACACCTCTCACACCCCATGTTGCACCCTGAGGACATATAATACTTCTTATTATACTACATAGTGTAGTACTATGGAGTACACCTCTCACACCCCATGTTGCACCCTGAGGACATATACTACTTCTTATTATACTACATAGTGTAGTACTATGGAGTACACCTCTCACACCCCATGTTGCACCCTGAGGACATATACTACTTCTTATTATACTACATAGTGTAGTACTATGGAGTACACCTCTCACACCCCATGTTGCACCCTGAGGACATATACTACTTCTTATTATACTACATAGTGTAGTACTATGGAGTACACCTCTCACACCCCATGTTGCACCCTGAGGACATATACTACTTCTTATTATACTACATAGTGTAGTACTATGGAGTACACCTCTCACACCCCATGTTGCACCCTGAGGACATATACTACTTCTTATTATACTACATAGTGTAGTACTATGGAGTACACCTCTCACACCCCATGTTGCACCCTGAGGACATATACTACTTCTTATTATACTACATAGTGTAGTACTATGGAGTACACCTCTCACACCCCATGTTGCACCCTGAGGACATATACTACTTCTTATTATACTACATAGTGTAGTACTATGGAGTACACCTCTCACACCCCATGTTGCACCCTGAGGACATATACTACTTCTTATTATACTACATAGTGTAGTACTATGGAGTACACCTCTCACACCCCATGTTGCACCCTGAGGACATATACTACTTCTTATTATACTACATAGTGTAGTACTATGGAGTACACCTCTCACACCCCATGTTGCACCCTGAGGACATATACTACTTCTTATTATACTACATAGTGTAGTACTATGGAGTACACCTCTCACACCCCATGTTGCACCCTGAGGACATATACTACTTCTTATTATACTACATAGTGTAGTACTATGGAGTACACCTCTCACACCCCATGTTGCACCCTGAGGACATATACTACTTCTTATTATACTACATAGTGTAGTACTATGGAGTACACCTCTCACACCCCATGTTGCACCCTGAGGACATATACTACTTCTTATTATACTACATAGTGTAGTACTATGGAGTACACCTCTCACACCCCATGTTGCACCCTGAGGACATATACTACTTCTTATTATACTACATAGTGTAGTACTATGGAGTACACCTCTCACACCCCATGTTGCACCCTGAGGACATATACTACTTCTTATTATACTACATAGTGTAGTACTATGGAGTACACCTCTCACACCCCATGTTGCACCCTGAGGACATATACTACTTCTTATTATACTACATAGTGTAGTACTATGGAGTACACCTCTCACACCCCATGTTGCACCCTGAGGACATATAATACTTCTTATTATACTACATAGTGTAGTACTATGGAGTACACCTCTCACACCCCATGTTGCACCCTGAGGACATATACTACTTCTTATTATACTACATAGTGTAGTACTATGGAGTACACCTCTCACACCCCATGTTGCACCCTGAGGACATATAATACTTCTTATTATACTACATAGTGTAGTACTATGGAGTACACCTCTCACACCCCATGTTGCACCCTGAGGACATATAATACTTCTTATTATACTACATAGTGTAGTACTATGGAGTACACCTCTCACACCCCATGTTGCACCCTGAGGACGTATAATACTTCTTATTATACTACATAGTGTAGTACTATGGAGTACACCTCTCACACCCCATGTTGCACCCTGAGGACATATAATACTTCTTATTATACTACATAGTGTAGTACTATGGAGTACACCTCTCACACCCCATGTTGCACCCTGAGGACATATACTACTTCTTATTATACTACATAGTGTAGTACTATGGAGTACACCTCTCACACCCCATGTTGCACCCTGAGGACATATAATACTTCTTATTATACTACATAGTGTAGTACTATGGAGTACACCTCTCACACCCCATGTTGCACCCTGAGGACATATAATACTTCTTATTATACTACATAGTGTAGTACTATGGAGTACACCTCTCACACCCCATGTTGCACCCTGAGGACGTATAATACTTCTTATTATACTACATAGTGTAGTACTATGGAGTACACCTCTCACACCCCATGTTGCACCCTGAGGACGTATAATACTTCTTATTATACTACATAGTGTAGTACTATGGAGTACACCTCTCACACCCCATGTTGCACCCTGAGGACATATACTACTTCTTATTATACTACATAGTGTAGTACTATGGAGTACACCTCTCACACCCCATGTTGCACCCTGAGGACATATACTACTTCTTATTATACTACATAGTGTAGTACTATGGAGTACACCTCTCACACCCCATGTTGCACCCTGAGGACATATACTACTTCTTATTATACTACATAGTGTAGTACTATGGAGTACACCTCTCACACCCCATGTTGCACCCTGAGGACATATACTACTTCTTATTATACTACATAGTGTAGTACTATGGAGTACACCTCTCACACCCCATGTTGCACCCTGAGGACATATACTACTTATTATTATACTACATAGTGTAGTACTATGGAGTACACCTCTCACACCCCATGTTGCACCCTGAGGACATAGAATACTTCTTATTATACTACATAGTGTAGTACTATGGAGTACACCTCTCACACCCCATGTTGCACCCTGAGGACATATACTACTTCTTATTATACTACATAGTGTAGTACTATGGAGTACACCTCTCACACCCCATGTTGCACCCTGAGGACATATAATACTTCTTATTATACTACATAGTGTAGTACTATGGAGTACACCTCTCACACCCCATGTTGCACCCTGAGGACATAATACTTGTTATTATACTACATAGTGTAGTACTATGGAGTATACTTGTTATTATACTACATAGTGTAGTACTATGGAGTATACTTCTTATTATACTACATAGTGTAGTACTATGGAGTATACTTATTATACTACATAGTGTAGTACTATGGAGTATACTTGTTATTATACTACATATTGTAGTACTATGGAGTATACTTGTTATTATACTACACAGTGTAGTACTATAGAGTATACTTCTTATTATACTACATAGTGTAGTACTATGGAGTATACTTCTTATTATACTACATAGTGTAGTACTATGGAGTATACTTCTTATTATACTACATAGTTTAGTACTATGGAGTATACTTCTTATTATACTACATAGTGTAGTACTATGGAGTATACTTCTTATTATACTACATAGTATAGTACTATGGAGTATACTTGTTATTATTATACTACATAGTGTAGTACTATGGAGTATACTACTTATTATACTACATAGTGTAGTACTATGGAGTATACTTCTTATTATACTACATAGTGTAGTACTATGGAGTATACTTCTTATTATACTACATAGTGTAGTACTATGGAGTACACATGAGGTGCAACATTATCATCAACAAACAATCAGATTGTTCTGATATTCTCCAGCTCCTATTTTTATCTCTTGGATTATTTTTTATCTCTCTTCTTATCTTTGTTTTCCTTCCTGTTTCTTACTTCCTCTTTCCTGCTTCCTGTTTCGCATTTCCTGCTTCCTATTTCCCGTTTCCTGCTTCTAGTTTCCTGCTTTCTGTTTCACGTTTGCGGTTTCCTGCTTCCTATTTGCCATTTCCTGTTTCCTTTTTCTTGTTTCCTTCTTCCTGTTTCCTGCTTGCTGTGTCCTGTTTCGCATTTCCTGCTTCCCGTTTCTCGTTTTCTGTTTCCTGCTTCTAGTTTTCTGTTTCCTGCTTTCTGTTTCACGTTTGCGGTTTCCTGCTTCCCGTTTGCCATTTCCTGTTTCCTTTTTCCTGTTTCTTACTTCCTCTTTCCTGCTTCCTGTGTCCTGTTTCGCATTTCCTGCTTCCTATTTCCTGTTTCTCGTTTTCTTTTTCCTGCTTCTAGTTTTCTGTTTCACGTTTTCGGTTTCCTGCTTCCTGTTTGCCATTTCCGGTTTCCTTCTACCTGTTTCCTGCTTCCCTGCTTGCTGTGTCCAGTTTCGCATTCTCTGCTTCCTGTTACTCGTTTTCTGTTTCCTGCTTCTCATTTTCTGTTTCCTGATTCATGTTTCGCGTTTCCTGCTTCCCATTTCCAGTTTCCTATTACCTATTTCCTGCTTCCTATTTGCCGTTTCCTTTTTCTTGTTTCCATATTCCTGTAACCTGCTTCCTGTTACCCGTTTCCTGCTTCCTGTTTCTCGTTTCCTGCTTCCTTAAGGGTTCAGTCCTATTTGGCAGTGCATGATACTTTTAGGGGTAGAACCTGGACTCTTTAGTGGCCAAGACTCTGAGACCGGGAGACTACATGGCGCCCAAAAGAATAGCACCCAATCCTGTTCGGAACAATTGGTGCCCATGACAGTCCTAGCCCGATTTTATGAGAGACCTTACCTGTCCAAGAAACTGTCTTTCCCTCCAAAATGCACCAAAAGGGGCACCAGTAAAACCCCCCAAACTCTTTGGGTACAATTTGGACTTTTAGGGGTAGGTCCGATTTGGTTTACTTTGGGACTATTAAACTCATCTGGGACCTTTAAGGGAAGCTGATCCGGTTCTGGGACCTTTCGGGGTAGATGGTTCTTTTAGGGGTTCTTTGGGACCTTTAGGGGAAGATGGTTCTTTTAGGGGTTCTTTGGGACCTTTGGGGGAAGATGGTTCTTTTAGGGGTTCTTTGGGGGAAGATGGTTCTTTTAGGGGTTCTTTGGGACCTTTCGGGGTAGATGGTTCTTTTAGGGGTTCTTTGGGACCTTTGGGGGAAGATGGTTCTTTTAGGGGTTCTTTGGGACCTTTCGGGGAAGATGGTTCTTTTAGGGGTTCTTTGGGACCTTTAGGGGAAGATGGTTCTTTTAGGGGTTCTTTGGGACCTTTAGGGGAAGATGGTTCTTTTAGGGGTTCTTTGGGACCTTTGGGGGTAGATGGTTCTTTTAGGGGTTCTTTGGGACCTTTAGGGGAAGATGGTTCTTTTAGGGGTTCTTTGGGACCTTTCGGGGAAGATGGTTCTTTTAGGGGTTCTTTGGGACCTTTGGGGGAAGATGGTTCTTTTAGGGGTTCTTTGGGACCTTTAGGGGAAGATGGTTAGGGGTTCTTTGGGACCTTTAGGGGAAGATGGTTCTTTTAGGGGTTCTTTGGGACCTTTGGGGGAAGATGGTTCTTTTAGGGGTTCTTTGGGACCTTTAGGGGAAGATGGTTCTTTTAGGGGTTCTTTGGGACCTTTGGGGGAAGATGGTTCTTTTAGGGGTTCTTTGGGACCTTTAGGGGAAGATGGTTAGGGGTTCTTTGGGACCTTTAGGGGAAGATGGTTCTTTTAGGGGTTCTTTGGGACCTTTAGGGGAAGATGGTTCTTTTAGGGGTTCTTTGGGACCTTTCGGGGAAGATGGTTCTTTTAGGGGTTCTTTGGGACCTTTGGGGGAAGATGGTTCTTTTAGGGGTTCTTTGGGACCTTTAGGGGAAGATGGTTAGGGGTTCTTTGGGACCTTTAGGGGAAGATGGTTCTTTTAGGGGTTCTTTGGGACCTTTGGGGGAAGATGGTTCTTTTAGGGGTTCTTTGGGACCTTTAGGGGAAGATGGTTCTTTTAGGGGTTCTTTGGGACCTTTGGGGGAAGATGGTTCTTTTAGGGGTTCTTTGGGACCTTTAGGGGAAGATGGTTCTTTTAGGGGTTCTTTGGGACCTTTAGGGGAAGATGGTTCTTTTAGGGGTTCTTTGGGACTTTTGGGGGAAGATTGTTCTTTTAGGGGTTCTTTGGGACCTTTGGGGGAAGATGGTTCTTTTAGGGGTTCTTTGGGACTTTTGGGGGAAGATTGTTCTTTTAGGGGTTCTTTGGGACCTTTGGGGGAAGATGGTTCTTTTAGGGGTTCTTTGGGACCTTCAGGTTCGTTTCTGGGTCCATGGAGTTATTCCAGTAAAAGTAGATCCACCTCAATCCCTTTGGGGAAACTATTGGGTTAAAAAAAAGTCCTGGCCTTATTTTATAAGAAACCTTATGTCATGTCTGTGTTCATGTTTTTGTTTGGCCATGTGCTGTTTTGTTTTTTGGACACTTCCTTAGTTCCTGGTTTCACTTCCTGGTTTTGTTTTGTTTCCATGGTTACTCATTAGTTTCACCTGTTCCACGTTTGGACTCACACACACCTGTCTCACGTTTTCACATTGTCATGTCACGCACCTGTTCACAGTTAGTCACGCACCTGTTTTCACTTATCATGTCACTATATAGGCTTTTCTGTTTCTGTTGTTCGTCCTGGCGACATCACCCATTCATGCCATGTCCACAGTTCCTTGTCACGTTAGTTCTTGTTTCATCTCTTGTCACGTAAGTTTTTGTTTGTTTAATGTTCATAGTTCTCCGCCATTGTGCGCGCCTTTTGTTTTCCTAGTCAAGTTTTTTACCTCCGCTGTGAGCGCCTTTTGTTTGTACCTTTTGTTTGAGTTTATAGTAATAATTAAACTATGTCTTTACCTGCACGCCACGTCCGTTCCAATTCTTTTGCACCACGGGAGAGCAAACCACGCCAAAGACCAAGTCTTGACAGATGTCGCCAGCACGAGAGCTCTCCCGCAAAAAAATGGGACAATTTTGACGAGGTAACGTGGGAGGTCCTGCGCGCCATGGAAGCCGAGACACTCCGCCATTCCCCCATGGAGCGCAGGGATCTCATGTGGGGTCCGACCGGCAAACTGGTGCCGATCAGCTCCCTTTGGTCCGAGGATGGCGCTGCGTCACCGCAGTCCCGGAAGCGCCGCTCCCAACGAAGGACGTCAGGGAGGGCTTCCACAAGCATTGGAAAGGACGCATCGTTCCCGCAAGCTCCTCCCCCTCCGGGCGGAAACGAGCTGCAGCCAGCCCGGCTTCCCCAGGACGACGTCACGCCGCTGCCAGTGGGTGACGTCATGGATTTTTTTCCCCTGAACTCTTTTTCTTGTCAGCCACATCCAACCAAAGACTCTAAATCCATGATTAAATATTACCAAGACATGTTTTTAGAAATCAGATCCTGTCAATCACAGTCACCCAATTTTCATGCCCCGCCCCCCAGGACTCATGCCACGCCCAAGTCAGAAATTTTTTTTTCACCCACAAAAGCCCAGGTGGGGGGGAACGAAAGACCTTTTGGACAATTTAGAGGGGAGGATTCTGCCCTCCTCCTGAACCCCCTCCGCCCACCCCAAAAGACGGTTCCAGACCGCGGGGAGCGCGTCTGGGATCCGCTCCTTGAGGGGGGGGCTAGGGCTGGGAATTGTTCAGGTGGGGTGGGTCAGCATCGTCACGCCAAGCCACAGCCTCCAGCACGACCACCACCACCTGTCTTTCGACCTGCCAAGCCACAGCCACCAGCACGACCCCCACCACCAGTCTTTCGTCACGCCAAGCCACAGCCTCCAGCACGACCCCCACCACCTGTCTTTCGACCTGCCAAGCCACAGCCACCAGCACGACCACCACCACCAGTTTTTCGACCATGCCAAGATCTACCTGCTCCACGCCAAGCGCCACCAGTACCTGCTCCACGCCAAGCGCCGCCAGTACCTGCTCCACGCCAAGCGCCGCCAGTACCTGCTCCACGCCAAGCGCCACCAGTACCTGCTCCACGCCAAGCGCCACCAGTACCTGCTCCACGCCAAGTGCCGCCAGTCGCAGCCCCACGCCGCCAAGTGCCGCCAGTGGCTGCCCCACGCCGCCAAGTGCCGCCCGTGGCTGCCCCACGCCGCCAAGTGCCGCCCGTGGCTGCCCCACGCCGCCAAGTGCCGCCCGTGGCTGCCCCACGCCAAGACCAAAGCCAAGACCAAGACCCGCCAAGTGACCAAGACCAAGAACCGCCAAGTGACCAAGACCCGCCAAGTGACCAAGACCAAGAACCGCCAAGTGACCAAGAACCGCCAAGTGACCAAGAACCGCCAAGTGACCAAGAACCGCCAAGTGACCAAGAACCGCCAAGTGACCAAGACCCACCAAGTGACCAAGACCAAGACCCACCAAGTGACCAAGAACCGCCAAGTGACCAAGAACCGCCAAGTGACCAAGACCAAGACCCGCCAAGTGACCAAGACCAAGACCCGCCAAGTGTCCAAGACCAAGACCAACCACACCAAGACCAACCACGCCAAGTCCAAGACCAACCATGTCAACACCAAGACCAAGTCCAAGACAAACCATGCCAAGACCAAGACCAAGACCCTCGCCAAGACCAAGACCCTCGCCAAGACCAAGACCCACGCCAAGACCAAGACCCGCCACGCCAAGCTTCGCCGCCTGACGCACCACGCCAAGCTTCGCCGCCTACCACGACAACGCGCCCACCTCCTCGTCGGCCAAGGATGTGGCCATTCCATGGGCGTCCGCCACGCCAGGTGCGCCGACCTCCTCGTCTGCCACGAATGTGGCCATTCCCAGGTCGCCCACCTCGTCAGGTTCAACGGCGGTCTACCCGCCGTCGTCACCTGACTCTGCCCCGGTGGATTCGGGGACACCTGGTCTGGCGATCCACCGCCATGTCCCCCTCCCCCCCTCCCATGACTCTTGACCCTGTTTTTTGTTTTTGGACATCTGGGATCTGTCCGTAAGGGGGGGGTTCTGTCATGTCTGTGTTCATGTTTTTGTTTGGCCATGTGCTGTTTTGTTTTTTGGACACTTCCTTAGTTCCTGGTTTCACTTCCTGGTTTTGTTTTGTTTCCATGGTTACTCATTAGTTTCACCTGTTCCACGTTTGGACTCACACACACCTGTCTCACGTTTTCACATTGTCATGTCACGCACCTGTTCACAGTTAGTCACGCACCTGTTTTCACTTATCATGTCACTATATAGGCTTTTCTGTTTCTGTTGTTCGTCCTGGCGACATCACACATTCATGCCATGTTCACAGTTCCTTGTCACGTTAGTTCTTGTTTCATCTCTTGTCACGTAAGTTTTTGTTTGTTTAATGTTCATAGTTCTCCGCCATTGTGCGCGCCTTTTGTTTTCTAGTCAAGTTTTTTACCTCCGCTGTGAGCGCCTTTTGTTTGTACCTTTTGTTTGAGTTTATAGTAATAATTAAACTATGTCTTTACCTGCACGCCACGTCCGTTCCAATTCTTTTGCACCACGGGAGAGCAAACCACGCCAAAGACCGAGTCTTGACACCTTACCTGTCCAAGAAATGGTCTTTCCCTCACTTTAACTTAACTTTATTTTGAAAACCTTGTCTCTTTGTGTGCGCTGCTGCTCACTGTCAGCAGATGGTAAATGGTAAATGGGTTGTACTTGTATAGCGCTTTTCTACCTTTTTTTCTAAGGAACTCAAAGCGCTTTGACACTATTTTCCACATTCATGAAGAACTTTGAAAGACCTCACTGACCCTGACTGAGTTTTCACTCACCAAACATGACGCATCACCGCGGGAAACAACTGACGCAGGTGAGAAAACGCTTTTAAAAGTCACGTTCCCAGCTTTGCTACTTCCTGTCGTGCCGTGATGCAACATTTACGCAACAAGTGGAGTCTTCAAAGTGCTAAATAAAACCCTCCGACTGAGTCACCGTGTTCATTGTCGACAGGAACCATTAGACCGTTTTTTTCTCACCTGGAGTGAGTCATTCAGTTTGTTGATTCCACAGCAGCCTTGTCAATTACTTTCGGAGTACTGACTTTTGAATCAGGCTTCTCAGGAAATGAACATTTATAATAGACATCAAAACCACTGAGTGAATATCTCACTACAACCATTGTCTGGAATCTACAGTATGTCCCCGTTCTGTCGGTAAGACCATAAAGTGTTTGTGTGTAATACACCGGAATATACATATCTATGTCCCTGTTCTGTGGGTAAGACCATAAAGTGTTTGTGTGTAATACACCGGAATATACATATCTATGTCCCTGTTCTGTGGGTAAGACAATAAAGTGTGTGTGTGTGTGTAATAGAGTTGTTGAAGTGTGAAGGCCATGGAGGAATAATGACCCGAGTACTTTTATGAGCCCCAAGGCATCTTTTATTAAATAGCGTTTGGCTGCAGTCGACCCGCTTGATCTCCTGATGTGTAATTGACCCTGAGTGTTTGCCAGTCTAAGTGTGTGTGTGTGTGTGTGTGTGTGTGTGTGTGTGTGTGTGTTCATCTGGGGCGTTGAACCAAGCGACAAGAGTGTGTGTCATGAGAAAATGTAATTAAAAGTCAGGTTGCTCCCAATCCTGCACCTCTACGGTGACTTCCAATCATGTTGTTATCTCCAGCAGCAGCAGCAGGTCACGTCTTTCTTCTTTACTCAGCGAGGAGCAGCCGGACCACAACACAAACACTACAAGTCCTCTTTGGCGGCTAGCGACAAGGAGGAAGACAAGATCCCAAGACAAAGATCTTAGGACGAACTCCAAAGTTATTAAAAGCACAAGAACCCCAGACCAAAGGATATTGATCAGTCCCTAAAATGAAAGGAACTTAGGACCACTAGAGAAAGAAAGCCACTTAAGGACATTGGACCCTTGGATCAAGATAACACAAGACCCTAGGACCTTAAAAGAGAACAATCAGACCCCTGGCCCACATGACCTTGGGGCGGTAAAGTCCTTGAACCAAAGGACTCATTTTTTTTTAGGAACATAGAGACTTTGGAGCACATCACACCCTTAGAACCTTCAAACACATGACCCTAGTGTCGTTGAGATCTAGAAACACAAACCAAAGAAACCCACCTTTGTTTTGTCAACCTTAGGACCTCAACCATGTTCGCTCAGGGAAACAGAAGTTAGTAGGTCCATAATTCAATAAGACCCTGGAACCAGAAGAGCCTTTGACCATCAGACATTGGGAATGCAAGACATCTGGCCTAAAGGACACTGAACCGCAGTACCTTGGCCTGGAAATACAAAAACCTAAGAATGTGGCAACACAAAACCCTCAGATCCTGATATCTAGAAACACAAGCCACAGACACCCACATTTTTGTTAACCTTAGGAACTCCTCTTTGGCGGCTAGCGACAAGGAGGAAAACAAGATCCCAAGACAAAGATCTTAGGACAAACTCCAAAGTTATTAAAAGCACAAGAACCCCAGGCCAAAGGATATTGATCAGTCCCTAAAATGAAAGGAACTTAGGACCACTAGAGAAAGAAAGCCACTTAAGGACATTGGACCCTTGGATCAAGATAACACAAGACCATAGGACCTTAAAAGAGAACAACCAGACCCCTGGCCCACATGACCTTGGGACGGTAAAGTCCTTGAACCATAGGAACATATAGACTTTGGAGCACACATTTGGAGCACATCACACCCTTAGTACCTTCAAACACATGACCCTAGTGTTGTTGAGATCTACAAACACAAACCAAAGAAACCCACATTTGTTTTGTCAACCTTAGAAACTCAACCATGTTCGCTCAGGGAAACAGAAGTTAGTAGGTCCATAATTCAATAAGACCCTGGAACCAGAAGAGCCTTTGACCATCAGACATTGGGAATGCAAGACATCTGGCCTAAAGGACACTGAACCGCAGTACCTTGGCCTGGAAATACAAAAACCTAAGAATGTGGCAACACAAAACCCTCAGATCCTGATATCTGGAAACACAAGCCACAGACACCCACATTTTTGTTAACCTTAGGAACTCCTCTTTGGCTTCTAGCGACAAGGAGGAAAACAAGATCCCAAGACAAAGATCTTAGGACAAACTCCAAAGTTATTAAAAGCACAAGAACCCCAGACCAAAGGATATTGATCAGTCCCTAAAATGAAAAGGAACTTAGGACCACTATACACTCGAGAAAGAAAGCCACTTAAGGACATTGGACCCTTGGATCAAGATAACACAAGATCATAGGACCTTAAAAGAGAACAACCAGACCCCTGGCCCACATGACCTTGGGGCGGTAAAGTCCTTGAACCAAAGGACTCTCATTTTTTTTAGGAACATAGAGACTTTGGAGCACACATTTGGAGCACATCACACCCTTAGTAGCTTCAAACACATGACCCTAGTGTCGTTGAGATCTAGCAACACAAGCCAAAGAAACCCACATTTGTTTTGTCAACCTTAGGACCTCAACCATGTTCGCTTAGGGAAACAGAAGTTAGTAGGTCCACAATTCAATAAGACCCTGGAACCAGAAGAGCCTTTGACCATCAGACATTGGGAATGCAAGACATCTGGCCTAAAGGACACTGAACCGCAGTACCTTGGCCTGGAAATACAAAAACCTAAGAATGTGGCAACACAAAACCCTCAAATCCTGATATCTAGAAACACAAGCCACAGACACCCACATTTTTGTTACCTTAGGAACTCAACTATGTTCCCTCCTGGAGACAGAAGTCACTAGCTCCATAAGCTTATAGGACCCTAGAACCAGAAGAGCCTTTGACCATCAGACATTGGCAACGCAAGATATCTGACCTCAAGGACACTGAACCGCAGTACCTTGGCCTTGAAGTAAAAAAATGTGGCATCCCAAGACACATAAACCCAAGTTCTTAACAGTACCTTGGGAACTCAACAAAGTTCGCTCCTGGAAACAGAAGTCACAAGGTCCATGAGCCCATAAGACCCTAGAACCAGAAGAACCTCTGACCATCAGACATTGGGAAGACAAGCTCTCTGATCCAAAGGACCCTGGATCATAGTACCTTGGCCTTGGAATATAAAACCCTAAGAATGTAAAAGATCCTGGAAATACAAAACCTTAGGCTCTTTGAATTGTCAAAACACAAGGCTCTACAAAAATTAAACTCAGGAACCACAGGACCCTTGAAATTTTGGATGTTGGTGACCTTGGAGGAACATTTCCTGAATCCTGGAAATGTAAAACCCTCAGATCTTTAAAACACAGAACTCACGAAATATTACACCCAGTAACCAAAAGTAATTTGGTTGATAGGACCTTGAGAAGTCAAGACCCTTGGACCATAGAGTCTTGGGAGGCATAGGAACACAAAAACCTAGGAGCCTGTGAACATATTTTGATCTTGGAAAGTCAAGACCTTAGATCATTAAACATTACAAACACAAGACCCAAAGGCCTTGACATGAGACCTTAAAAGCACTAGACCATGGAACAAGTGGTCTCCACATGAGCATTAGTGCCAAGGCTGATGAGAAGGATGGTCCAGTTAAATCTACTTTCCTCATGAATAATGCACACTCCGGATCAAAGACACGCGTGAGACCAATCCTGAAAGGTTGCGTTTGATGCTCGGCACGAACGCCGATGCGGCATCACCGCCCCAGTCGGCATCACCGCCTGAGTCGGCATCACCGCCCCAGTCGGCGTTCCCAGCGGAGGTCGGCTCCAGCTAAAAATACAAGTGCACTCGGACTCACTGAGACACTCTGCGGTCGTGGCGGCGAGGAAATGTCCCTCCTGGCAGCTGCTCCTGCACGACCCGCTCTGCAGCCACACCTCGGGGGGGCAGGAGGTGCAGGCAGCCTGGGAGGGACCCGAGCACGTCTGGCAGGACGGGTGGCAGCCTGGGGGGGGGGAGACAAAATATTACATCATACTTTCAATTCCTCTTGATTTTTTTTTAAAACTCCTTAACAATCTTGTTGCCAAGCAACGCTAATCTCTTTCTCATCTTGGATAAGTAAGATCCTATTTTTAACCACACCTAATGTGTGCACATAGGAAATCCATTTAACCTGTGCACTCAATGTCTCTTTAAGTGCACTTAAAGTGTGCACTTAGTGGCACTTATTCTGTGTTCTTATGTACACCTACATTTTGCACTAAACTTGTGCACCTAACATGTGAGCTCAATATCTGTACTTAGTGCACTTAAAGTGTGCACTTAGTAGCACTTATTCTGTGTTCTTATGTACACCTACATTTTGCAATAAACTTGTGCACCTAACATGTGAGCTCAAAATCTGTACTTAGTGCACTTAAAGTGTGCACTTAGTTGCACTTATTCTGTGCACTTACTGTGTGTAATTATGTACACCTAAATTGTGCACTAAGTAAGTGCACGTAACATGTGCATTTATTAACATGTACACTTAGTGTGTACTTATGCACACAAATATTTGCACTTACTAAGTGCACTTAATGTGCATACTTAAGCTAACTTTGCACTTGATGCTTGTACTTAAGTGCACTTAAATTGTACATTTAGTAAGTGCACCTAACTTCTGCATTTAAGTGCACTTAATACAAAAAAAGTGCACTTACTAACTGCACAATTTAAGTGCACTAATTTTGTGTAGTTAATGTGTGTACTTAAGCACACTTAAAATGTGCACTTAGTAAGTGCAGTTATTTTGAACACTCTGTGCACTTAACATGTGCACTTAACATGTGCACTTACTATGTATACTCATGTACACCTAAATTGTGCATTTAGTAAGTGCACTTAATTGGGCATTTTACTTGTGCACCTATTGTGTGTACTTATGTACACTTAAATTTGCACTTACTGAGGTGCACGTAATTTGCTCACTTAACTTGTGCACTTAACATGTGCACCTAATGTGTGTACTCAAGCGCACCTAAATCGTGCATTTACCAATTGCACTTATTTTGCGCACTTAATGTGTGTAGTTCAGTGCACTTAAATTGTACATTTAGTAAGGGCACTTAACAGGTGTACCTAAGTACTTAATTTGTGCAGTTCGTAAGTGCACTCACTGTGTGTACATATGTAAACCTAAATTGTGCACTTAGTAAGTGCTCTTAACGTGTGCACTTTTTGTGCTTACTTTTATGTACAATGTGTGCATTTAACGTGTGTACTTAAATTATTTTGTACACTTACTTTGTGCACTTACTGTGTGTAGTTATGTACACCTAAATTGTGCACTTGGTAAGTGCACTTTGTGTTTAGTTATGTATACTTTAATTGTGCATTTACTAATTGCACTTACTTTGCGTACTCAATGTGTGTACCAAGTGCACTTAAATTGTGCATTTAGTAGGCGCACTTAACATGCACACTAAATGCGTGTACTTAAGTGCACTTAAATTGCGCAGTTACTATGTGCACTTATTTTGTGTGGTTAATGTGTGTACTTAAGCACACTTAAATCGTGCACTTACTAATTGCACTGATTTTGCGTACTTAAGTGCACTTAAATTGCGCAGTTACTATGTGCACTTATTTTGTGTGGTTAATGTGTGTACTTAAGCACACTTAAATCGTGCACTTACTAATCGCACTTATTTTGCGTACTTAAGTGCACTTACATTGTACATTAAGTAGGTGCACTTAACATGTACACTTAATGTGTGTACTTAAGTGCACTTAAATTGTGCACTTATTTTGTGTGGTTAATGTGTGAACTTAAGTGCACTTATTTTGTGTGGTTAATGTGTGTACTTAAGTGCACTTAAATGGTGCACCTATTTTGTGTGGTTAATATGTGTACTTAAGCACACTTAAATTATGCACTTAGTAAGTGCACTTGTTTTGCACAATTAGTTTGTGCACTTGACATGTGCACTTTCTGTGTGTACTTAAGTGCGTTAAAACTGTGCACTTAACATGCTCATCTTAAGTGCACTTATCTTTCTGTAAGTCAAGTGTGCACATAACTGGTTGTCTAAAGAAAAGAATAGAATATATGAATTAGTATTAGCGA
This sequence comes from Entelurus aequoreus, assembly GCF_033978785.1. Lineage (NCBI taxonomy): Eukaryota > Metazoa > Chordata > Actinopteri > Syngnathiformes > Syngnathidae > Entelurus > Entelurus aequoreus. The sequence goes on from NC_084747.1 coordinate 1,630,157, forward strand.
CATTTAGAAAGTGTTGGAATGAACATCTTTTTGGTGTCAGCAGAAGTTTTGGGATGTTCCTGCTTCAGGACTGAGTGCACTCACTTTGACACTGACTGTCCTGGAGGAAGAAGCCCGGAGGACAGGACGGAACACAGCGTCCCTGCAGCAGGGCGGCCGGTGAAGGGCAGGACGTGCAGTCGTCCACAGACGGCCCCACGCACACCCAGCAGGACGGGTGACACTCTGGGTGGGAACACAGCAGGCAGAGTTCATGTGAGGTGAAGGAAAGGTGAGATATGGACGACACAATATTGTTTATTTTCTCAATAAAAAGGTGTGATAAATAATACCGCAGTGGTGAATAGAGCAAAAAAAGATGGTGAGGTGAGCACGAGTTAGCACAGATCAGACTGAACAGTCTGTCTGCTTGCTCCAAAGGAATGTAATCGTCCACAATATGGGGGGAAAAAACATGTTTTTTCATAGTTTAGCAGATACTACATTTGTTATCCTCCTACAAAACATGGCGTTGGTCGTATTCCGCAACAAAGATAGACTGACGAGTCTGTCTGCTCGCTCTAAAGGAATGTAATCGTCCACCATGTGGAAATAACATGTTATTTCATAGTTTAGCAGATACTACATTTGTTATTTGAAAGGCGTGGCTTACTAGATATCCTCCTACAAAACATGGCGTTGGTCCTATTCCGCAACAAAAGATAGACTGACGAGTCTGTCTGCTTGGTACTAAGGAATGTAATCGTCCACAATATGGAAATAACATGTTATTTCATAGTTTATCAGATACTACATTTGTTATTTGAAAGACGTGGCTTACTAGATATCCTCCTACAAAACATTGCGTTGGTCGTATTCCGCAACAAAGATAGACTGAAGAGTCTGTCTGCTCGCTCCAAAGGAATGTAATCGTCCACAATATGGGGGAAAAAACATGTTTTTTCATAGTTTAGCAGATACTACATTTGTTATCCTCCTACAAAACATGGCGTTGGTCGTATTCCGCAACAAAGATAGACTGACGAGTCTGTCTGCTCGCTCCAAAGGAATGTAATCATCCACCATGTGGAAATAACATGTTATTTCATAGTTTAGCAGATACTACATTTGTTATTTGAAAGACGTGGCTTACTAGATATCCTCCTACAAAACATGGCGTTGGTCGTATTCCGCAACAAAGATAGACTGAAGAGTCTGTCTGCTTGGTACTATGGAATGCAATCGTCCACCATGTGGAAATAAAATGTTATTTCATAGTTTATCAGATACTACATTTGTTATTTGAAAGGCATGGCTTACTAGATATCCTCCTACAAAACATGGCGTTGGTCGTATTCCGCAACAAAGATAGACTGAAGAGTCTGTCTGCTCGCTCCAAAGGAATGTAATCGTCCACAATATGGGGGGAAAAACATGTTTTTTCATAGTTTAGCAGATACTACATTTGTTATCCTCCTACAAAACATGGCGTTGGTCGTATTCCGCAACAAAGATAGACTGAACAGTCTGTCTGCTCGCTCTAAAGGAATGTAATCGTCCACAATACAGAAATAACATGTTATTTCATAGTTTAGCAGATACTACATTTGTTAATTGAAAGGCGTGGCTTACTAGATATCCTCCTACAAAACATGGCGTTGGTCGTATTCCGCAACAAAGATAGACTGACGAGTCTGTCTGCTTGGTACTATGGAATGTAATCGTCCACCATATGGAAATATCATGTTATTTCATAGTTTAGCAGATACTACATTTGTTCTTTGAAGGACGTGGCTTCCTCCTCCAAAACATGGCGTTGGTCGCAACAAAGATGGGCTGAAGAGTGACTTTGGCCTGATTGTTGGATGCATTTTGCATTCAGTTCCTTGTCAGAGTACAGAAAGTTTTGCAAAAAGTATTTCAACTTTAGCTTCATTCTGCAATTTGTCTCCAAAGAGCAACAGCGTTTAGGTAAATACGTAGAGAAGACAAGCTGCTGAAGACAAAATGGAGGCGTGTGACATAATCCATGTTGCAATGCTGCTGTCAGGAGCAGATTATTTCTGCAAATCTGGATTAGTGTTGACATTTTGATGACTTCTCAGCGCACCTGTAATGAGCTTTCAGGCTCGCAGCTGCCACCTGCACCTGCTCTTTGTCCTTTCTTTGTTGCTGGCGGATTATTGACTTGTCACTCACTGGGTGTTGCTAGCATGCAAACAAACAAGCAGAGCGCTGCTATCGGCACTGGCAGACGATAACCACAAACACTTTGCTGTTTTTCCACCACAAACAGACTTTTCTCTCTTTTTTTTTTTTAACCATAAACAGACTTAAAATGTTTTTTTTATCAAAACACTAAAAACAAAAAAAACACTTTTCTTTTTTAACCAAAGACAGACTTTTCTCTTTAATCAAAAATAAAAATAAACCGACTTTTCTTTTGTAAATAAAATAAACAGGCTTTTTATTAAAACCATAAACAGACTTTTCTTTTCTTTTTTAAATAAATAAACAGACTTTTCTCCTTTTTGTTTACCATAAACAGACTTTTCTATTCTTTTTTTCTTTTACCATAACACTTTTATTTTATTTTTTAAATAAATAAACAGACTTTTCTCCTTTTTGTTTACGACAGACTTTTTTCTTTTTTTTTAACCATAAACAGACTTTTGTTTTAAAAATCAAAATACTTAAAAAAAAAATATATATATATATATATATATATATATATATTAAAAAATTAAAAATAAATTACAAAATTCCAAAAAAATAAACACTTTTTTTTTTAACCATGAACAGACTTTTTTTTTTTTTTTTACCATAGACTTTTATTTTATTTTTTAAATAAATTGACTTTTCTCCTTTTTGTTTACCACAAACAGACTTTTTTTTTTTAAAACCATAAACAAACTTTTTAAAAAAATCAAAATACTTAAAAAAACTACCAAAAAAAAACACTTTTCTAATTTTAACCATACACATACTTTTCTCTTTAAACAAAAATAAAAATAAACAGACTTTTCTTTTGTAAATAAAATAAACATACTTTTTTTTTTAAACCATAAACAGACTTTTCTCTTTTTTTTTTTTTTTTACCATAACAGACTTTTATTTTCTTTTTTAAATAAATAAACCGACTTTTCTCCTTTTTGTTTACCAAAAAAAGACTTTTTTCTTTTTTTTAACCATAAACAGACTTTAAAAAAAAATCAAAATACTTAAAAAAAACTTACAAAAAAACCCAACACTTTTCTAATTTTAACCATACACTTTTCTCTTTAAACAAAAATAAAAATAAACAAACTTTTCTTTTGTAGATAAAATAAACAGACTTTTTTTTTTTTTTTAACCATAAACAGACTTTTTTTCAACCAAAACCAGACTTTTTTTTAAAAGCATAAACACACTTTTTTTTTTGGTTAACCATAAAGAAATTGTTCTCCTTTTTTAACCATAAACAATTTCTTTAAACCAAAAACAGACATAAAAAAAAACAACAGACTTTTTTAAAGCTATAGACTTTTTTTTAAACCATAAACACACTTTTTTTTGTTAATCATAAAGAAACAGACTTTTGTCTTTTTTTTTTAAATCACTTCTCTTTCTTTTGTTTACCCAACAAGAGAGTGATGTCAGGAAGAAATGCTGCTAGCGAGCTAATGTTCAACTCCAACTATGTCACAATGACAATAATTACAATAATGACAATAATTACAATAATGACCTTGTCAGTCTTCTCTTCACTGACACTTAAAACTGACATGTTGATGTTGATGCTAACAACAATAATAATAATAACAATGACAATAATAATAATAATAATTCCTGGGATTTATATAGTTCTTTTCTAAGTACCCAAAGTTGCTTTACATGTAGAACCCATCAATACAATATCTATTATAGCAACATCTATCTGCTATCTACTATAGCAACATCTATTTACTATCTATTATAGCAACATCTAGCTGCTATCTACTATAGCAACATCTATTTACTATCTACTATAGCAACATCTAGCTGCTATCTACTATAGCAACATCTATTTACTATCTATTATAGCAACATCTAGCTGCTATCTACTATAGCAACATTTATTTACTATCTACTATAGCAACATCTAGCTGCTATCTACTATAGCAACATCTATTTACTATCTACTATAGCAACATCTAGCTGCTATCTACTATAGCAACATCTATTTACTATCTATTATAGCAACATCTAGCTGCTATCTACTATAGCAACATCTAGCTGCTATCTACTATAGCAACATCTATTTACTATCTACTATAGCAACATCTAGCTGCTATCTACTATAGCAACATCTATTTACTATCTATTATAGCAACATCTAGCTGCTATCTACTATAGCAACATCTACTTACTATCTACTATAGCAACATCTAGCTGCTATCTACTATAGCAACATCTATTTACTATCTACTATAGCAACATCTAGCTGCTATCTACTATAGCAACATCTATTTACTATCTATTATAGCAACATCTAGCTGCTATCTACTATAGCAACATCTACTTACTATCTACTATAGCAACATCTAGCTGCTATCTACTATAGCAACATCTATTTACTATAGCAACATCTAGCTGCTATCTACTATAGCAACATCTATTTACTATCTATTATAGCAACATCTAGCTGCTATCTACTATAGCAACATCTACTTACTATCTACTATAGCAACATCTAGCTGCTATCTACTAGTAGAACCAAGAACTAAGTGTTTTATTCTACTTAAAAGTGCATTTTATTCTAAATATAATTATACTGTGTGTGTGTGTGAGTGTGTATGTGCTTGTGTATGTGTGTGTGTGAGTGTGTGTTAAAGAGTGTTGTGTCCATGCAGTAGATGTAAGTGGTGCCCACATTTGAAGAATGACATCATTGCTGACTTTTGTGCTGACTCAGGAAAAATGAGTAGAGTGGATCATGGTTAAAGATGTTAACAAGTTGCGATGTTAACATGTTACAATGTTAATGTTGCGATGTTACAATGTTGCGATGTTACAATGTTACGATGCTACAATGTTGCGATGTTACAATGTTAATGTTGTGATGTTACAATGTTGCGATGTTACAATGTTACGATGCTACAATGTTGCGATGTTACAATGTTAATGTTGCGATGTTACAATGTTGCGATGCTACAATGTTGCGATGTTACGATGTTGCGATGTTACGGTGTTGCAGTGTTGCGGTGTTACGATGTTGCGGTGTTACAATGTTGCGGTGTTACAATGTTGCGGTGTTACAATGTTGCGGTGTTACAATGTTGCGGTGTTACAATGTTGCGGCGTTACAATGTTGCGACGTTACAATGTTGCGGTGTTACAATGTTGCGGTGTTACAATGTTGCGGTGTTACAATGTTGCGGTGTTACAATGTTGCGACGTTACAATGTTGCGGCGTTACAATGTTGCGGCGTTACAATGTTGCGACGTTACAATGTTGCGGTGTTACAATGTTGCGACGTTACAATGTTGCGGTGTTACAATGTTGCGGTGTTACAATGTTGCGATGTTACAATGTTGCGATGTTACAATGTTGCGGTGTTACAATGATGCGATGTTACAATGATGCGATGTTACAATGTTACGACGTTACAATGTTGCAGTGTTACAATGTTGCAGTGTTACAATGTTACGACGTTACAATGTTGCAGTGTTACAATGTTGCAGTGTTACAATGTTGCAGTGTTACAATGTTGCAGTGTTACAATGTTGCAGTGTTACAATGTTGCAGTGTTACAATGTTGCAGTGTTACAATGTTGCAGTGTTACAATGTTGCAGTGTTACAATGTTGCAGTGTTACAATGTTGCAGTGTTACAATGTTGCAGTGTTACAATGTTGCAGTGTTACAATGTTGCAATGCTACAATGTTGCGATGCTACAATGTTGCGGTGTTACAATGTTGCGGTGTTACAATGTTGCGGTGTTACAATGTTGCGGTGTTACAATGTTGCGGTGTTACAATGTTGCGGTGTTACAATGTTGCGGTGTTACAATGTTGCGATGTTACAATGTTGCGATGTTACAATGTTGCGGTGTTACAATGTTGCGATGTTACAATGTTGCGGTGTTACAATGTTGCGATGTTACAATGTTGCGATGTTACAATGTTGCGGTGTTACAATGTTGCGGTGTTACAATGTTGTGGTGTTGTGATGAGTTAAAGTGTAGAAAACAAAGATGTTGTGTTGCTGACTAAATGAGCTGCAAAGTCCTCCTAAATGTTTTCTATTTCATGAAGTTAGTGACAACACTTCAATCTCCTTCCTCTGTTGCTGTCCTGCTTAGTGCGGCCTAGGAAAAAGGTGTGTGTGTGTTTGTGTGTGTATGAGTGTGTGTGTGTGTGTGTTTGTGTAATGTTCCCATTACACACAGCAACAATTGCACCCTCACAAAGAAGACAATGTGCCATCCCAGCAAATCGACACACACATTCATTAGGAAAGTGTGTTTTGTTCACGTTGTGTTTTAGAGGTTGACTACAGCCGCAGGGCACGTGAATATGTCACATGTGTTTCTGCAGACAATGTCACCAACAAGGTACAACCATGTGGAGGCTCAAGTAGGACAGAATAAAAAAGATGAATAATTCCATGAAACGCTCAGTCCTTCACAAACAAGGACGAGGTCGAGAGTCACCACTTTGTCAACAAATGCCTCACCAAATTGTTGAAGGACAACATTTCTCAACAAGGAATTTAGGAATTTCACCATCTACGCTCCGTCATATCATCAAAGGGTTGAGAGAATGTGGAGAAATCACTGCAGGTAAGCAGCTAAGCCCGTGACCTTCCATCCCTCAGGCTGTACTGCATCAAAAAGTGACATCAGTGTGTAAAGGATATCACCACATGGGCTCAGGAACACTTCAGAAACCACTGTCAGTGACTACAGTTGGTCGCTACATCTGTAAGTGCAAGTTAAAACTCTACTATGCAAAGCCACAGCCATTTATCAACAACACCCAGAAACGCTTCGACTGAGAGAGTTGAGGAACGCTCATCAAAGACTTATTTGGAACATCCCACAGGTGAACAGGCTGATTGGGAACAGGTGGGTGCCATGATTGGGTATAAAAGCAGCTTCCAGTCGTTCACAAACAAGGACGGGGCGAGGGTCACCACTTTGTCAACAAATGCCTCACCAAATTGTTGAACAACAACATTTCTCAACAAGGAATTGAGGGATCTCACCATCCACGCTCCGTCATATCATCAAAAGGTTGAGAGAATGTGGAGAAATCACTGCAGGTAAGCCATGATATTACACACCTTGGATCCCTCAGGCATCAAAAAGCCAAATCAGTTTGTAAAGGATATCACCACATTGGCTCAGGGACACTTCAGAAACCCACTGTCAGTAACTACAGTTGGTCGCTTACATCTGTAAGTGCAAGTTAAAACTCTACTATGCAAAGCCACAGCCATTTGTCAACAACACCCGGAAACGCTGACGAGTCCACATTTCAAATTGTTTTTGGAAACTGTGGACCAAAGAGGAAAAGAAGCACGGGGATTGTTGTAGGGTGAAAGTGGAAAAGGCAGCATGTGTGATGGTATGGGGGTGTGTTAGTGTGTGATGGTATGGGGGTGTGTTAGGGTGTGATGGTATGGGGGTGTGTTAGCGTGTGATGGTATGGGGGTGTGTTAGCGTGTGATGGTATGGGGGTGTGTTAGCGTGTGATGGTATGGGGGTGTGTTAGCGTGTGATGGTATGGGGGTGTGTTAGCGTGTGATGGTATGGGGGTGTGTTAGCGTGTGATGGTATGGGGGTGTGTTAGCGTGTGATGGTATGGGGGTGTATCAGTGTGTGATGGTATGGGGGTGTATCAGTGTGTGATGGTATGGGGGTGTATTAGTGTGTGATGGTATGGGGGTGTGTTAGTGTGTGATGGTATGGGGGTGTATTAGTGTGTGATGGTATGGGGGTGTGTATTAGTGTGTGATGGTATGGGGGTGTATTAGTGTGTGATGTATGGGGGTGTGTTAGTGTGTGATGGTATGGGGGTGTATTAGTGTGTGATGGTATGGGGGTGTGTGTTAGTGTGTGATGGTATGGGGGTGTATTAGTGTGTGATGGTATGGGGGTGTGTATTAGTGTGTGATGTATGGGGGTGTGTTAGTGTGTGATGGTATGGGGGTGTGTTAGCGTGTGATGGTATGGGGGTGTGTTAGCGTGTGATGGTATGGGGGTGTGTTAGCGTGTGATGGTATGGGGGTGTATCAGTGTGTGATGGTATGGGGGTGTATCAGTGTGTGATGGTATGGGGGTGTATTAGTGTGTGATGGTATGGGGGTGTGTTAGTGTGTGATGGTATGGGGGTGTATTAGTGTGTGATGGTATGGGGGTGTGTATTAGTGTGTGATGGTATGGGGGTGTATTAGTGTGTGATGTATGGGGGTGTGTTAGTGTGTGATGGTATGGGGGTGTATTAGTGTGTGATGGTATGGGGGTGTGTGTTAGTGTGTGATGGTATGGGGGTGTATTAGTGTGTGATGGTATGGGGGTGTGTATTAGTGTGTGATGTATGGGGGTGTGTTAGTGTGTGATGGTATGGGGGTGTATTAGTGTGTGATGGTATGGGGGTGTGTATTAGTGTGTGATGGTATGGGGGTGTATTAGTGTGTGATGGTATGGGGGTGTGTATTAGTGTGTGATGTATGGGGGTGTGTTAGTGTGTGATGGTATGGGGGTGTGTTAGTGTGTGATGGTATGGGGGTGTGTTAGTGTGTGATGGTATGGGGGTGTATTAGTGTGTGATGGTATGGGGGTGTATTAGTGTGTGATGTATGGGGGTGTGTTAGTGTGTGATGGTATGGGGGTGTGTTAGTGTGTGATGGTATGGGGGTGTGTTAGTGTGTGATGGTATGGGGGTGTATTAGTGTGTGATGGTATGGGTGTGTATTAGTGTGTGATGGTATGGGGGTGTAGTGTGTGATGGTATGGGGGTGTGTATTAGTGTGTGATGTATGGGGGTGTGTTAGTGTGTGATGGTATGGGGGTGTGTTAGTGTGTGATGGTATGGGGGTGTGTTAGTGTGTGATGGTATGGGGGTGTGTTAGTGTGTGATGGTATGGGGGTGTGTTAGTGTGTGATGGTATGGGTGTGTGTTAGTAACTTACACAGGCACCATTAATGCTGAAAGGTACATACAACATATGTTGCCATCCAAGCAACGTTATCAAGAAGGTGTGGCCGTGTTGTGTTCACCTGTGCAGGTGTGATCGCCGTCCAGGAAGCTGCGAGCGGGACAGTCGGCCGTGCAGACGCCGTGTGGAAGGCCGCGGGACTGCGGCGCCATCGCCTCCTCCGCCTTCAGGCAGCGCACGCAGTCGGACGCCAGCGGGCCCACGCAGGAGCGACATGACGGGTGACAATCTGTACACACACACAGACACACACACACACACACACACACACACATACACACACAATTAAACTTACTTATACTCACTGTGACAGGTGTGTGTGTGTGTGTGTGTGTGTGTGTGTGTGTGTGTGTGTGTGTGTGTGTGTGTGTGTGTGTGTCTGTGTGTATACACTCACTGTGACAGGTGTGTGTGTGCGGGTACAGTCCTTGGCCACAGGTGTGCACACACTGCCCCTGGTGGAGGAGGAGGGCAGGTGCACAGGTGGTGCACTGCGAGGCTGACACACCCCAACATGACGCGCAGGTGCTGTGACACACTGAACACGGACGTCAAACATAGCTCATTAAAATCATACTTCATCCCTTTGCAATGCAGTCCGCTGGAAACCATGGTAAGTGCCACTCTAGGTAGAAACTGGCGCTGTGGTCAAAGTTGGAATTGCCTCCAAACACATTTTAAGATATCCAACTCTACGGCCGTCTGGACAGATAGTGCACCCCCCCTCGCCCCCAATTTGTCACGTTTCACGTGTCAGGCAAACCAAATTATTTTTTTTGTTTTTTACTGATTTTTTGAAACAATTATGATTTAGACTAAATAAGAATCGCAATTCGATTATTTTTGCGCACTCCAATCCCAAAGTGGTTGCACTCCTGGAGAAGATGGTGGATTATGTTATTGTTTTTTTTTTATATGCACATGCGTCATGGCCAATTACGCAATTGTTTTTTTTATGTTATAAAATGGATAATAAATAGATCAATTAAATAATAAATAAATAAATACAATTAAAAAGTCCAAATGTTGAATCTTTTTTGTTTTTGAACACAAATGTTATTTATGTTTTTTTATTTTTATAAAATAGATAATAGATAAATAATAGACAAATAAATACAATTACATCTTTTTTTTTTATTAAATGAGAAAAAAAAAACACGAATGTTAAATGTTTGTTGTATTAAAACACAAATACTTTTTAAACTAATTTCTATGTTGTAAATAATAAATAAATACATCATGAATAAATGAAATAATAAATAAATATAATTAAATAAACAAATTTAAATAAAAATCACAAATGACGACGTCATTCAATTTAATTCAACTTACCAAAACGCGAGAGGCCAAGGAGGAAAAAGACTAATTCTACTCGTTTGGATTCACATTATCATCTACATCTAACTATTAAACAAAGAAGTACATTATCACAATATTAACAAATATTATATATGTTTAAAGATGACGACGTAGAAACCCGACACGGACAAAAGTCTGGGGACAGCTGACCTCTGCATCGGCTCCTGTGGTCCAGGAAGTGTCGGGCCGGACACTGGGACACACATGTCCCATGATGCAATGCGCTGCCGGCCAGACAGCTGGTGCAGTTTGGGTTGTCATGGAAACAGGAAGCACACGACGAGTGACACGCTGCCAACGTGAGAAAGTACGCGTTAGATACGACGATGCAAATGTTTACAAGCAATTAACTCCGGCTTAGAGTCATGTTAGCTAATCACTCACCCGGCCAAGTCTTTCATCTACGACATGTTGGAGTCACTTAAACAGCTGTCTGACACTTGTTGCATCATTCTGCTAACTAACCAAACAACTAACTAGTCAACTGTCTATAAAACATCAGGACTGGATTACAATCGCATACTTGTGTTAACTAACAACAGTAAAACATGCAAAGTATACGGTCTGCAGTTTTTGCATCATTCTGCTAACCAACCAAACAACCAATCCAGCAAGCCACCAGCGGACCAATCAACTGACCGACCAACTGACCGACCAACCACCCTAACCCAACCAACCAAACCAGCAAGCCACCAGCGGACCGACCAACCGACAACTGACTGACCAACCACCCTAACCCAACCAACCAAACCAGCAAGCCACCAGCGGACCAATCAACTGACCGACCAACCGACAACTGACCGACCAACCACCCTAACCCAACCAACCAAACCAGCAAGCCACCAGCGGACCAATCAACTGACCGACCAACCGACAACTGACTGACCAACCACCCTAACCCAACCAACCAAACCAGCAAGCCACCAGCGGACCAATCAACTGACCGACCAACCGACAACTGACCGACCAACCACCCTAACCCAACCAACCAAACCAGCAAGCCACCAGCGGACCAATCAACTGACCGACCAACCGACAACTGACTGACCAACCACCCTAACCCAACCAACCAAACCAGCAAGCCACCAGCGGACCAATCAACTGACCGACCAACCGACAACTGACCGACCAACCACCCTAACCCAACCAACCAAACCAGCAAGCCACCAGCGGACCAATCAACTGACCGACCAACCGACAACTGACCGACCAACCACCCTAACCCAACCAACCAAACCAGCAAGCCACCAGCGGACCAATCAACTGACCGACCAACCGACAACTGACTGACCAACCACCCTAACCCAACCAACCAAACCAGCAAGCCACCAGCGGACCAATCAACTGACCGACCAACCGACAACTGACCGACCAACCACCCTAACCCAACCAACCAAACCAGCAAGCCACCAGCGGACCAATCAACTGACCGACCAACCACCCTAACCCAACCAACCAAACCAGCAAGCCACCAGCGGACCAATCAACTGACCGACCAACCGACAACTGACCGACCAACCACCCTAACCCAACCAACCAAACCAGCAAGCCACCAGCGGACCAATCAACTGACCGACCAACCGACCACTGACTGACCAACCACCCTAACCCAACCAACCAAATCGATCAACCAACTTGCTGCAGTCGAAACATAACACCTGACCTTGTAGAAAAAAAAGACAACATTTTTGCATTATTCTGCAAACCAACCAATCAACCACTCAACCGACCAACCAACCAACGTGGAAATTAGACATTTTGCATCATACTGCTAACCAACCAACTGACCAATCAACTGACCGACTGAAAAACCAAAAGAAAACGACAAACCGACTTACTGCAGTCGAAACAACACCGGAAATAAGACATCGTTTTTGCATCATTCTGCCAACCAACCAAACAACCCATCCAGCAAGCCACCAGCGGACCAATCAACCGACCAACCAACTGACCAACCAACAAACCAACCAACAGACCAACCAACAGACCAACCAACAGACTGACCGACCAACTGATTGACCAACCGACCGACCGGCCAATTGACCAACTAACCAACTGATCAACCAACCAAACGATCGGCCAACTGACCAACCGACCAGCCAATCGACCTACAAACAAAGCAACCAACCAGCCGACTAACTGCAGTCCAAACATAACTCCTGACCCTGTGTAGTAGGTCTACTGTAACTAACTAACCGTGACTGAAATAACTGAGGACAACTAGTTCTGCGTAGTCATGTTTAGTATTACCGTAACAAGGACTCACCCTGCAGTCATGCTAGGTGGGTCTTAACTAGTAGCACCAAAGTCTGCTAGCATTGAGCTCAAAAGTTCGCTGGTGATGGAAAACTAGTGAAAAGTGATGCAGTTTATTTGCTCTTTGAAGTTAATAGTCTTTGTTCAAAGGGATCAGTACTGTGGACTTTGTGCTAACTAAAGGGATCAGTACTGTGGACTTTGTGCTAACTAAAGGGATCAGTACTGTGGACTTTGTGCTAACTCAAAGGGATCAGTACTGTGGACTTTGTGCTAACTCAAGGGGATCAGTACTGTGGACTTTGTGCTAACTCAAAGGGATCAGTACTGTGGACTTTGTGCTAACTCAAAGGGATCAGTACTGTGGACTTTGTGCTAACTCAAGGGGACCAGTACTGTGGACTTTGTGCTAACTAAAGGGATCAGTACTGTGGACTTTGTGCTAACTAAAGGGATCAGTACTGTGGACTTTGTGCTAACTCAAAGGGATCAGTACTGTGGACTTTGTGCTAACTTAAAGGGATCAGTACTGTGGACTTTGTGCTAACTAAAGGATCAGTACTGTGGACTTTGTGCTAACTCAAAGGGATCAGTACTGTGGACTTTGTGCTAACTCAAAGGGATCAGTACTGTGGACTTTGTGCTAACTCAAAGGGATCAGTACTGTGGACTTTGTGCTAACTCAAAGGGATCAGTACTGTGGACTTTGTGCTAACTAAAGGATCAGTACTGTGGACTTTGTGCTAACTAAAGGATCAGTACTGTGGACTTTGTGCTAACTAAAGGATCAGTACTGTGGACTTTGTGCTAACTCAAAGGGATCAGTACTGTGGACTTTGTGCTAACTCAAAGGGATCAGTACTGTGGACTTTGTGCTAACTCAAAGGGATCAGTACTGTGGACTTTGTGCTAACTCAAAGGGATCAGTACTGTGGACTTTGTGCTAACTCAAAGGGATCAGTACTGTGGACTTTGTGCTAACTCAAGGGGACCAGTACTGTGGACTTTGTGCTAACTAAAGGGATCAGTACTGTGGACTTTGTGCTAACTAAAGGGATCAGTACTGTGGACTTTGTGCTAACTCAAAGGGATCAGTACTGTGGACTTTGTGCTAACTCAAAGGGATCAGTACTGTGGACTTTGTGCTAACTCAAAGGGATCAGTACTGTGGACTTTGTGCTAACTCAAAGGGATCAGTACTGTGGACTTTGTGCTAACTAAAGGATCAGTACTGTGGACTTTGTGCTAACTAAAGGATCAGTACTGTGGACTTTGTGCTAACTAAAGGGATCAGTACTGTGGACTTTGTGCTAACTCAAAGGGATCAGTACTGTGGACTTTGTGCTAACTTAAAGGGATCAGTACTGTGGACTTTGTGCTAACTAAAGGATCAGTACTGTGGACTTTGTGCTAACTCAAAGGGATCAGTACTGTGGACTTTGTGCTAACTCAAAGGGATCAGTACTGTGGACTTTGTGCTAACTCAAAGGGATCAGTACTGTGGACTTTGTGCTAACTCAAAGGGATCAGTACTGTGGACTTTGTGCTAACTAAAGGATCAGTACTGTGGACTTTGTGCTAACTAAAGGATCAGTACTGTGGACTTTGTGCTAACTAAAGGATCAGTACTGTGGACTTTGTGCTAACTCAAAGGGATCAGTACTGTGGACTTTGTGCTAACTCAAAGGGATCAGTACTGTGGACTTTGTGCTAACTCAAAGGGATCAGTACTGTGGACTTTGTGCTAACTCAAAGGGATCAGTACTGTGGACTTTGTGCTAACTAAAGGATCAGTACTGTGGACTTTGTGCTAACTAAAGGATCAGTACTGTGGACTTTGTGCTAACTAAAGGGATCAGTACTGTGGACTTTGTGCTAACTCAAAGGGATCAGTACTGTGGACTTTGTGCTAACTTAAAGGGATCAGTACTGTGGACTTTGTGCTAACTAAAGGATCAGTACTGTGGACTTTGTGCTAACTCAAAGGGAT